>NC_092376.1:89330229-89469976 GCF_030028105.1 Mobula birostris | reverse complement strand
GTAATCAGCACTGATATTCAGCTCTGTGACTAGTACGCAACACTGATACTCAGCTCTGTGATCAGTAAACAATACTGATATTCAGCTCGGTGTCCAGTAAACAACACTGATACTCAGTTCTGTGACCTGTAAACAACACTGTTACTGAGTTCTGTGTCCTGTAATCAGCTCTGATACTGAGCTCTGTGTCCTGTAAACAGCACTGATACTCGGTTGTGTGACCAGTAAACCACACTGATACTCAGTTCTGTGACCTATAAACACACTGATATTCAGTTCTGTGACCAGTAAACAGCACTGATATTCAGCTCTGTGAATAGTACGCAGCACTGATACTCAGCTCTGTGTCGAGTAAACTCACTGATACTCAGTTCTGTGACCAGTAAAAAGCACTGATACTCAGCTCTGTGACGAGTAAACAGCACTGATACTCAGCTCTGCGACCAGTAAACAACAAGTGAACAACACTGATACTCAGCTCTGTGACCAGTAAAAAGCCCTGATACTCAGCTCTGTGATGAGTAAACAGCACTGATTCTCAGCTCTGCGACCAGTAAACAACAAGTGAACAAAACTGATACTCAGCTCTGAGACTAGTAAACAACACTGATACTCAGTTCTGTGACCAGTAAACAGTACTGATATTCAGCTTTGTGTCCAGTAAACAGCACTGATACTCTGCTCTTTGACCAGTAAACAACACTGATATTCAGCTCTGTGACTAGTAAACAGCACTGATACTCAGCTCTGTGTCCAGTAAACACCACTGATACTCACCTCTGTGCCAAGTAAACAACACTGATACTCAGTTCGGTACTTAGTAAACAACATTGTTACTCTGCCCCGTGAGCATTAAACAACATTGATAATCTGCCTGTGAACAGTAAACAACACTGATACTCTATTCTGTGTCCAGTAATCAGCACTGATACTGAGCTCTGTATCCTGTAAACAGCACTGATACTCAGTTTGTTGTCCAGTAAACAACATTGATATGCGGCTCTGTGACAAGTAAACAACACTGATACTCAGCCCCGTGTCCAGTAAACAACACTGATACTCAGCTCTGTGACCAGTAAACATTACTGATATTCAGCTCTGTGTCCAGTAAACAACACTGATACTCAGTTCTGTGACCAGTAAACAACACTGATACTCAGCTCTGTTTCCAGTAATCGGCACTGATACTGAGCTCTGTGTCCTGTAAGCAGCACTGATACTCGGTTGTGTGACCAGTAAACCACACTGATACTCAGATCTGTGACCAGTAAACTCACTGATACTCAGTTCTGTGACCTGTAAACAACACTCTTACTGAGCTCTGTGTCCTGTAATCAGCTCTGATACTGAGCTCTGTGTCCTGTAAACAGCACTGATACTCGGTTGTGTGACCAGTAAACCACACTGATACTCAGTTCTGTGACCAGTAAACTCACTGATACACAGTTCTGTGACCAGTAAACACACTGATACTCAGCTCTGTGAACAGCAAACAGACCTGATACTCAGCTCTGTGACCTGTAAACAGCTCTGATACTCAGTCTGTGACTAGTAAAAAGCACTGATACTCAGTTCTGTGACCAGGAAATCACACTGATACTCAGTTCTGTGACCTGTAACACACTGATACTCAGTTCTGTGAGCAGTAAACAACACTGACATTCAGCTTTGTGACTAGTAAACAGCACTGATACTCAGCTCTGTGTCCAGTAACACCACTGATACTCGCCTCTGTGCCCAGTAAACAACACTGATACTCAGTTCGTGTACCGAGTAAACAACATAGTTACTCTGCCCTGTGAGTAGTAAACAACATTGATACTCTGCCCTGTGACCAGTAAACAACCCTGATACTCAGTTCTGTGACCTGTAAACAATACTGATACTCAGCTCTGTTTCCAGTAATCAGCACTGATACTGAGCTCTGTGTACTGTAAACAGCACTGATACTCGGTTGTGTGACAGTAAATCACACTGATACTCAGTTCTGTGACCTGTAACACACTGATAATCAGTTCTGTGAGCAGTAAACAACACTGATTTTCAGCTCACTGACTACTATGCAGCACTGATACTCAGCTCTGTGTCCAGTAAACAGCACTGATACTCAGCTCTGTGACCTGTAAACAGCTCTGATACTCAGCTCTGTGACTTGTAAACAGCACTGATACTCAGCTCTGTGTCCAGTAAACACTACTGATACTCACCTCTGTGTCCAGTAAACAACACTGATACTCAGTTCGGTACCGAGTAAACAACATTGTTACTCTGCCCTGTGAGTAGTAAACAACATTGATACTCTGCCCTGTAACCAGTAAACAACACTGATACTCTATTCTGTGTCCAGTAATCAGCACTGATACTGAGCTCTGTATCCTGTAAACAGCACTGATACTCAGTTCGTTGTCCAGTAAAAAACATTGATATATGGCTCTGTGACGAGTAAACAACACTATGCTCAGCCCCGTGTCCAGTAAAAAACACTGATACTCAGCTCTGTGAGTAGTGAAAAACACTGATACTCAGCTCTGTGACCAGTAAACAACACTGATACTCAGCTCTGTGACTAATAAACAGCACTGTTACTCAGCTCTGTGACCAGTAAACAAAACTGATACTCAGCTCTCTGTCCAGTAAATAGCGCTGATACTCAGCTCTGTGACTCGTAAACAGCACTGATACTCAGCTCTGTGTACAGTAAACTCACTGATACTCAGTTCTGTGACCAGTAAAAAGCACTGATACTCAGCTCTGCGACCAGTAAACAACAAGTGAACAACACTGATACTCAGCTCTGTGACCAGTAAAAAGCCCTGATACTCAGCTCTGTGATGAGTAAACAGCACTGATTCTCAGCTCTGCGACCAGTAAACAACAAGTGAACAAAACTGATACTCAGCTCTGAGACTAGTAAACAGCACTGATACTCAGTTCTGTGACCAGTAAACAGTACTGATATTCAGCTCTGTGTCCAGTAAACAGCACTGATACTCAGCTCTTTGACCAGTAAACAACACTGATATTCAGCTCTGTGACTAGTAAACAGCACTGATACTCAGCTCTGTGTCCAGTAAACACCACTGATACTCACCTCTGTGCCAAGTAAACAACACTGATACTCAGTTCGGTACCGAGTAAACAACATTGTTACTCTGCCCCATGAGCATTAAACAACATTGATAATCTGCCTGTGAACAGTAAACAACACTGATACTCTATTCTGTGTCCAGTAATCAGCACTGATACTGAGCTCTGTATCCTGTAAACAGCACTGATACTCAGTTTGTTGTCCAGTAAACAACATTGATATGCGGCTCTGTGACAAGTAAACAACACTGATACTCAGCCCCGTGTCCAGTAAACAACACTGATACTCAGCTCTGTGACCAGTAAACATTACTGATATTCAGCTCTGTCTCCAGTAAACAACACTGATACTCAGTTCTGTGACCTGTAAACAACACTGATACTCAGCTCTGTTTCCAGTAATCGGCACTGATACTGAGCTCTGTGTCCTATAAACAGCACTGATACTCGGTTGTGTGACCAGTAAACCACACTGATACTCAGTTCTGTGACCAGTAAACTCACTGATACTCAGTTCTGTGACCTGTAAACAACACTGTTACTGAGCTCTGTGTCCTGTAATCAGCTCTGATACTGAGCTCTGTGTCCTGTAAACAGCACTGATACTCGGTTGTGTGACCAGCAAACCACACTGATACTCAGTTTTGTGACCAGTAAACACACTGATACTCAGCTCTGTGAACAGCAAACAAAACTGATACTCAGCTCTGTGACCTGTAAACAGCTCTGATACTCAGTCTGTGACTAGTAAAAAGCACTGATACTCAGTTCTGTGACGAGTAAACAGGACTGATACTCAGGTCTGCGACCAGTAAACACACTGATATTCAGCTCTGTGACCAGTAAACAACACTGATATTCAGCTTTGTGACGAGTAAACAGCACTGATACTCAGCTCTGTGTCCAGTAACACCACTGATACTCGCCTCTGTGCCCAGTAAACAACATTGATACTCAGTTCGTGTACCGAGTAAACAACATGGTTACTCTGCCCTGTGAGTAGTAAACAACATTGATACTCTGCCCTGAGACCAGTAAACAACCCTGATACTCAGTTCTGTGACCTGTAAACAACACTGATACTCAGCTCTGTTTCCAGTAATCAGCACTGATACTAAGCTCTGTGTACTGTAAACAGCACTGATACTCGGTTGTGTGACAGTAAATCACACTGATACTCAGTTCTGTGACCTGTAACACACTGATACTCAGTTCTGTGAGCAGTAAACAACACTGATTTTCAGCTCACTGACTACTATGCAGCACTGATACTCAGCTCTGTGTCCAGTAAACAGCACTGATACTCAGCTCTGTGACCTGTAAACAGCTCTGATACTCAGCTATGTGACCAGTAAACAGCACTGTTACTCAGCTCTGTGACCAGTAAACAGTACTGATACTCAGCTCTGTGACTTGTAAACAGCACTGATACTCAGCTCTGTGTCCAGTAAACAGTACTGATACTCACCTCTGTGTCCAGTCAACAACACTGATACTCAGTTCGGTACCGAGTAAACAACATTGTTACTCTGCCCTGTGAGTAGTAAACAACATTGATACTCTGCCCTGTAACCAGTAAACAACACTGATACTCTATTCTGTGTCCAGTAATCAGCACTGATACTGAGCTCTGTATCCTGTAAACAGCACTGATACTCAGTTCGTTGTCCAATAAAAAACATTGATATACGGCTCTGAGACGAGTAAACAACACTGATACTCAGCCCCGTGCCCAGTAAACAACACTGATACTCAGCTCTGTGACAAGTGAAAAACACTGATACTCAGCTCTGTGACCAGTAAACAACACTGATACTCAGCTCTGTGACTAATAAACAGCACTGTTACTCAGCTCTGTGACCAGTAAACAAAACTGATACTCAGCTCTCTGTCCAGTAAACAGCGCTGATACTCAGCTCTGTGACTCGTAAACAGCACTGATACTCAGCTCTGTGTCCAGTAAACTCACTGATACTCAGTTCTGTGACCAGTAAAAAGCACTGATACTCAGCTCTGTGAAGAGTAAACAGCACTGATACTCAGTTCTGCGACCAGTAAACAACAAGTGAACAACACTGATACTCAGCTCTGTGACCAGTAAAAAGCCCTGATACTCAGCTCTGTGATGAATAAACAGCACTGATTCTCAGCTCTGCGACCAGTAAACAACAAGTGAACAAAACTGATACTCAGCTCTGAGACTAGTAAGCAGCACTGATACTCAGTTCTGTGACCAGTAAACAGTACTGATATTCAACTCTGTGTCCAGTAAACAGCACTGATACTCAGCTCTTTGACCAGTAAACAACACTGATATTCAGCTCTGTGACTAGTAAACAGCACTGATACTCAGCTCTGTGCCAAGTAAACAACACTGATACTCAGTTCGGTACCGAGTAAACAACATTGTTACTCTGCCCCGTGAGCTGTAAACAACATTTATAATCTGCCTGTGAACAGTAAACAACACTGATACTCTATTCTGTGTCCAGTAATCAGCACTGATACTGAGCTCTGTATCCTGTAAACAGCACTGATACTCAGTTTGTTGTCCAGTAAACAACACTGATACTCAGCTCTGTGAACAGTAAACATTACTGATATTCAGCTCTGTGTCCAGTAAACAACACTGATACTCAGTTCTGTGACCTGTAAACAGCACTGATACTCAGCTCTGTTTCCAGTAATCGGCACTGATACTGAGCTCTGTGTCCTATAAACAGCACTGATACTCGGTTGTGTGACCAGTAAACCACACTGATACTCAGTTCTGTGACCAGTAAACTCACTGATACTCAGTTCTGTGACCTGTAAACAACACTGTTACTGAGCTCTGTGTCCTGTAATCAGCTCTGATACTGAGCTCTGTGTCCTGTAAACAGCACTGATACTCGGTTGTGTGACCAGTAAACCACACTGATACTCAGTTTTGTGACCAGTAAACTCACTGATACACAGTTCTGTGACCAGTAAACACACTGATACTCAGCTCTGTGAACAGCAAACAGACCTGATACTCAGCTCTGTGACCTGTAAACAGCTCTGATACTCAGTCTGTGACTAGTAAAAAGCACTGATACTCAGTTCTGTGACCAGAAAAAAGCACTGATACTCACCTCTGTGACGAGTAAACAGGACTGATACTCAGGTCTGCGACCAGTAAACACACTGATATTCAGCTCTGTGACCAGTAAACAACACTGATATTCAGCTTTGTGACTAGTAAACAGCACTGATACTCAACTCTGTGTCCAGTAACACCACTAATACTCGCCTCTGTGCCCAGTAAACAACATTGATACTCAGTTCGTGTACCGAGTAAACAACATGGTTACTCTGCCCTGTGAGTAGTAAACAACATTGATACTCTGCCCTGTGACCAGTAAACAACCCTGATACTCAGTTCTGTGACCTGTAAACAATACTGATACTCAGCTCTGTTTCCAGTAATCAGCACTGATACTGAGCTCTGTGTACTGTAAACAGCACTGATACTCGGTTGTGTGACAGTAAATCACACTGATACTCAGTTCTGTGACCTGTAACACACTGATACTCAGTTCTGTGAGCAGTAAACAACACTGATTTTCAGCTCACTGACTACTATGCAGCACTGATACTCAGCTCTGTGTCCAGTAAACAGCACTGATACTCAGCTCTGTGACCTGTAAACAGCTCTGATACTCAGCTATGTGACCAGTAAACAGCACTGTTACTCAGCTCTGTGACCAGTAAACAGTACTGATACTCAGCTCTGTGACTTGTAAACAGCACTGATACTCAGCTCTGTGTCCAGTAAACACTACTGATACTCACCTCTGTGTCCAGTCAACAACACTGATACTCAGTTCGGTACCGAGTAAACAACATTGTTACTCTGCCCTGTGAGTAGTAAACAACATTGATACTCTGCCCTGTAACCAGTAAACAACACTGATACTCTATTCTGTGTCCAGTAATCAGCACTGATACTGAGCTCTGTATCCTGTAAACAGCACTGATACTCAGTTTGTTGTCCAATAAAAAACATTGATATACGGCTCTGAGACGAGTAAACAACACTGATACTCAGCCCCGTGCCCAGTAAACAACACTGATACTCAGCTCTGTGACAAGTGAAAAACACTGATACTCAGCTCTGTGACCAGTAAACAACACTGATACTCAGCTCTGTGACTAATAAACAGCACTGTTACTCAGCTCTGTGACCAGTAAACAAAACTGATACTCAGCTCTCTGTCCAAAAAACAGCGCTGATACTCAGCTCTGTGACTCGTAAACAGCACTGACACTCAGCTCTGTGTCCAGTAAACAACACTGTTACTCACCTCTGTGCCCAGTAAAAAACACTGATACTCAGTTTGGTACCACGTAAGCAACACAGTTACTCTGCCCTGTGACGGGTAAACAACATTGATAATCTGCCCTGTGACGAGTAAACAATACTGATACTCAGCCCCGTGTCCAGTAAACAACACTGATACACAGCTCTGTGACCAGTGAAAAACATTGAAACTCAGCTCTGTGACCAGTAAACATTACTGATATTCAGCTCTGTGTCCAGTAAACAACACTGATACTCAGTTCTGTGACCTGTAAACAACACTGATACTCAGCTCTGTTTCCAGTAATCAAAACTCATACTGAGCTCTGTGTCCTGTAAACATCACTGATACTCGGTTGTGTGACCAGTAAACCACACTGTTAGTCAGTTCTGTGACCTGTAACACTCTGATACTCAGTTCTGTAAGCAGTAAACAACATTGATTTTCAGCTCTCTGACTAGTATGCAGCACTGATACTCTGCTCTGTGCCCAGTAAACAACACTGATACTCAGTTCTGTGACCAGTAAACTCACTGATACACAGTTCTGTGACCAGTAAGCACACTGATACTCAGCTCTGTGAACAGCAAACAGCCCTGATACTCAGCTCTGTGACCTGTAAACAGCTCTGATACACCGTCTGTGACTAGTAAACAGCACTGATACTCAGTTCTGTGACCAGTAAAGAGCACTGATACTCAGCTCTGTGACCTGTAAACAGCTCTGATACTCAGCTATGTAACCAGTAAACAACACTGATACTCTATTCTGTGTCCAGTAATCAGCACTGATACTGAGCTCTGTATCCTGTAAACAGCACTGATACTCAGTTTGTTGTCCAATAAAAAACATTGATATACGGCTCTGAGACGAGTAAACAACACTGATACTCAGCCCCGTGCCCAGTAAACAACACTGATACTCAGCTCTGTGACAAGTGAAAAACACTGATACTCAGCTCTGTGACCAGTAAACAACACTGATACTCAGCTCTGTGACTAATAAACAGCACTGTTACTCAGCTCTGTGACCAGTAAACAAAACTGATACTCAGCTCTCTGTCCAAAAAACAGCGCTGATACTCAGCTCTGTGACTCGTAAACAGCACTGACACTCAGCTCTGTGTCCAGTAAACAACACTGTTACTCACCTCTGTGCCCAGTAAAAAACACTGATACTCAGTTTGGTACCACGTAAGCAACACAGTTACTCTGCCCTGTGACGGGTAAACAACATTGATAATCTGCCCTGTGACGAGTAAACAATACTGATACTCAGCCCCGTGTCCAGTAAACAACACTGATACACAGCTCTGTGACCAGTGAAAAACATTGAAACTCAGCTCTGTGACCAGTAAACATTACTGATATTCAGCTCTGTGTCCAGTAAACAACACTGATACTCAGTTCTGTGACCTGTAAACAACACTGATACTCAGCTCTGTTTCCAGTAATCAAAACTCATACTGAGCTCTGTGTCCTGTAAACATCACTGATACTCGGTTGTGTGACCAGTAAACCACACTGTTAGTCAGTTCTGTGACCTGTAACACTCTGATACTCAGTTCTGTAAGCAGTAAACAACATTGATTTTCAGCTCTCTGACTAGTATGCAGCACTGATACTCTGCTCTGTGCCCAGTAAACAACACTGATACTCAGTTCTGTGACCAGTAAACTCACTGATACACAGTTCTGTGACCAGTAAGCACACTGATACTCAGCTCTGTGAACAGCAAACAGCCCTGATACTCAGCTCTGTGACCTGTAAACAGCTCTGATACACCGTCTGTGACTAGTAAACAGCACTGATACTCAGTTCTGTGACCAGTAAAGAGCACTGATACTCAGCTCTGTGACCTGTAAACAGCTCTGATACTCAGCTATGTAACCAGTAAACAGCACTGATACTCAGCTCTGTGACCAGTAAACAACACTGATACTCAGCTCTGTGACTAATAAACCGCACTGTTACTCAGCTCTGTGACCAGTAAACAACACTGATACTCAGTTCTGTGTCCTGTAAACAG
Organism: Mobula birostris; assembly: GCF_030028105.1. NCBI lineage: Eukaryota > Metazoa > Chordata > Chondrichthyes > Myliobatiformes > Myliobatidae > Mobula > Mobula birostris. The sequence continues at coordinate 89,460,536 of NC_092376.1, read as the reverse complement.
CAGTGATACTCAGCTCTGTGACTTGTAAACAGCACTGATACTCTGCTCTGTGTTCAGTAAACAACACTGATACTCAGTTCTATGACCAGTAATCAGCACTGATACTCAGTTCTGTAACCCGTATACAACACTGATACTCAGTTCAGTACCGCGTAAACAACACTGTTACTCTGCCCTGTGACGAGTAAACAACATTGATAATCTGCCCTGTGAACAGTAAACAACACTGATACTCTCTTCTGCGTCCAGTAATCAGCCCTGATACTCAGTTGTGTGACCATTAAACCACACAGATACTCACTTCTTTGACCAATAAACACACTGATACTCAGTTCTGTGACCAGTAATCAGCACTGATATTCAGCTCTGTGACTAGTACGCAACACTGATACTCAGCTCTGTGATCAGTAAACAATACTGATATTCAGCTCGGTGTCCAGTAAACAACACTGATACTCAGTTCTGTGATCAGTAAACAATACTGATATTCAGCTCTGTGTCCAGTAAACAACACTGATACTCAGTTCTGTGACCTGTAAACAACACTGTTACTGAGTTCTGTGTCCTGTAATCAGCTCTGATACTGAGCTCTGTGTCCTGTAAACAGCACTGATACTCGGTTGTGTGACCAGTAAACCACACTGTTACTCAGCTCTGTGACCAGTAAACAAAACTGATACTCAGCTCTCTGTCCAGTAAACAGTACTGATACTCACCTCTGTGTCCAGTCAACAACACTGATACTCAGTTCGGTACCGAGTAAACAACATTGTTACTCTGCCCTGTGAGTAGTAAACAACATTGATACTCTGCCCTGTAACCAGTAAACAACACTGATACTCTATTCTGTGTCCAGTAATCAGCACTGATACTGAGCTCTGTATCCTGTAAACAGCACTGATACTCAGTTCGTTGTCCAATAAAAAACATTGATATACGGCTCTGAGACGAGTAAACAACACTGATACTCAGCCCCGTGCCCAGTAAACAACACTGATACTCAGCTCTGTGACAAGTGAAAAACACTGATACTCAGCTCTGTGACCAGTAAACAACACTGATACTCAGCTCTGTGACTAATAAACAGCACTGTTACTCAGCTCTGTGACCAGTAAACAAAACTGATACTCAGCTCTCTGTCCAGTAAACAGCGCTGATACTCAGCTCTGTGACTCGTAAACAGCACTGATACTCAGCTCTGTGTCCAGTAAACTCACTGATACTCAGTTCTGTGACCAGTAAAAAGCACTGATACTCAGCTCTGTGAAGAGTAAACAGCACTGATACTCAGTTCTGCGACCAGTAAACAACAAGTGAACAACACTGATACTCAGCTCTGTGACCAGTAAAAAGCCCTGATACTCAGCTCTGTGATGAATAAACAGCACTGATTCTCAGCTCTGCGACCAGTAAACAACAAGTGAACAAAACTGATACTCAGCTCTGAGACTAGTAAGCAGCACTGATACTCAGTTCTGTGACCAGTAAACAGTACTGATATTCAACTCTGTGTCCAGTAAACAGCACTGATATTCAGCTCTGTGACTAGTAAACAGCACTGATACTCAGCTCTGTGCCAAGTAAACAACACTGATACTCAGTTCGGTACCCAGTAAACAACATTGTTACTCTGCCCCGTGAGCTGTAAACAACATTTATAATCTGCCTGTGAACAGTAAACAACACTGATACTCTATTCTGTGTCCAGTAATCAGCACTGATACTGAGCTCTGTATCCTGTAAACAGCACTGATACTCAGTTTGTTGTCCAGTAAACAACACTGATACTCAGCTCTGTGAACAGTAAACATTACTGATATTCAGCTCTGTGTCCAGTAAACAACACTGATACTCAGTTCTGTGACCTGTAAACAGCACTGTTACTCAGCTCTGTGACTTGTAAACAGCACTGATACTCTGCTCTGTGTTCAGTAAACAACACTGATACTCAGTTCTATGACCAGTAATCAGCACTGATACTCAGTTCTGTAACCCGTATACAACACTGATACTCAGTTCAGTACCGCGTAAACAACACTGTTACTCTGCCCTGTGACGAGTAAACAACATTGATAATCTGCCCTGTGAACAGTAAACAACACTGATACTCTCTTCTGCGTCCAGTAATCAGCCCTGATACTCAGTTGTGTGACCATTAAACCACACAGATACTCACTTCTTTGACCAATAAACACACTGATACTCAGTTCTGTGACCAGTAAAGAGCACTGATACTCAGCTCTGTGACCTGTAAACAGCTCTGATACTCAGCTATGTAACCAGTAAACAGCACTGATACTCAGCTCTGTGACCAGTAAACAACACTGATACTCAGCTCTGTGACTAATAAACCGCACTGTTACTCAGCTCTGTGACCAGTAAACAACACTGATACTCAGTTCTGTGTCCTGTAAACAGCAGTGATACTCAGCTCTGTGACTTGTAAACAGCACTGATACTCTGCTCTGTGTTCAGTAAACAACACTGATACTCAGTTCTATGACCAGTAATCAGCACTGATACTCAGTTCTGTAACCCGTATACAACACTGATACTCAGTTCAGTACCGCGTAAACAACACTGTTACTCTGCCCTGTGACGAGTAAACAACATTGATAATCTGCCCTGTGAACAGTAAACAACACTGATACTCTCTTCTGCGTCCAGTAATCAGCCCTGATACTCAGTTGTGTGACCATTAAACCACACAGATACTCACTTCTTTGACCAATAAACACACTGATACTCAGTTCTGTGACCAGTAATCAGCACTGATATTCAGCTCTGTGACTAGTACGCAACACTGATACTCAGCTCTGTGATCAGTAAACAATACTGATATTCAGCTCGGTGTCCAGTAAACAACACTGATACTCAGTTCTGTGATCAGTAAACAATACTGATATTCAGCTCTGTGTCCAGTAAACAACACTGATACTCAGTTCTGTGACCTGTAAACAACACTGTTACTGAGTTCTGTGTCCTGTAATCAGCTCTGATACTGAGCTCTGTGTCCTGTAAACAGCACTGATACTCGGTTGTGTGACCAGTAAACCACACTGTTACTCAGCTCTGTGACCAGTAAACAAAACTGATACTCAGCTCTCTGTCCAGTAAACAGTACTGATACTCACCTCTGTGTCCAGTCAACAACACTGATACTCAGTTCGGTACCGAGTAAACAACATTGTTACTCTGCCCTGTGAGTAGTAAACAACATTGATACTCTGCCCTGTAACCAGTAAACAACACTGATACTCTATTCTGTGTCCAGTAATCAGCACTGATACTGAGCTCTGTATCCTGTAAACAGCACTGATACTCAGTTCGTTGTCCAATAAAAAACATTGATATACGGCTCTGAGACGAGTAAACAACACTGATACTCAGCCCCGTGCCCAGTAAACAACACTGATACTCAGCTCTGTGACAAGTGAAAAACACTGATACTCAGCTCTGTGACCAGTAAACAACACTGATACTCAGCTCTGTGACTAATAAACAGCACTGTTACTCAGCTCTGTGACCAGTAAACAAAACTGATACTCAGCTCTCTGTCCAGTAAACAGCGCTGATACTCAGCTCTGTGACTCGTAAACAGCACTGATACTCAGCTCTGTGTCCAGTAAACTCACTGATACTCAGTTCTGTGACCAGTAAAAAGCACTGATACTCAGCTCTGTGAAGAGTAAACAGCACTGATACTCAGTTCTGCGACCAGTAAACAACAAGTGAACAACACTGATACTCAGCTCTGTGACCAGTAAAAAGCCCTGATACTCAGCTCTGTGATGAATAAACAGCACTGATTCTCAGCTCTGCGACCAGTAAACAACAAGTGAACAAAACTGATACTCAGCTCTGAGACTAGTAAGCAGCACTGATACTCAGTTCTGTGACCAGTAAACAGTACTGATATTCAACTCTGTGTCCAGTAAACAGCACTGATATTCAGCTCTGTGACTAGTAAACAGCACTGATACTCAGCTCTGTGCCAAGTAAACAACACTGATACTCAGCTCTGTGTCCAGTAAACAACACTGATACTCAGTTCTGTGACCTGTAAACAGCACTGTTACTCAGCTCTGTGACTTGTAAACAGCACTGATACTCTGCTCTGTGTTCAGTAAACAACACTGATACTCAGTTCTATGACCAGTAATCAGCACTGATACTCAGTTCTGTAACCCGTATACAACACTGATACTCAGTTCAGTACCGCGTAAACAACACTGTTACTCTGCCCTGTGACGAGTAAACAACATTGATAATCTGCCCTGTGAACAGTAAACAACACTGATACTCTCTTCTGCGTCCAGTAATCAGCCCTGATACTCAGTTGTGTGACCATTAAACCACACAGATACTCACTTCTTTGACCAATAAACACACTGATACTCAGTTCTGTGACCAGTAATCAGCACTGATATTCAGCTCTGTGACTAGTACGCAACACTGATACTCAGCTCTGTGATCAGTAAACAATACTGATATTCAGCTCGGTGTCCAGTAAACAACACTGATACTCAGTTCTGTGATCAGTAAACAATACTGATATTCAGCTCTGTGTCCAGTAAACAACACTGATACTCAGTTCTGTGACCTGTAAACAACACTGTTACTGAGTTCTGTGTCCTGTAATCAGCTCTGATACTGAGCTCTGTGTCCTGTAAACAGCACTGATACTCGGTTGTGTGACCAGTAAACCACACTGTTACTCAGCTCTGTGACCAGTAAACAAAACTGATACTCAGCTCTCTGTCCAAAAAACAGCGCTGATACTCAGCTCTGTGACTCGTAAACAGCACTGACACTCAGATCTGTGTCCAGTAAACAACACTGTTACTCACCTCTGTGCCCAGTAAAAAACACTGATACTCAGTTTGGTACCACGTAAGCAACACAGTTACTCTGCCCTGTGACGGGTAAACAACATTGATAATCTGCCCTGTGACGAGTAAACAATACTGATACTCAGCCCCGTGTCCAGTAAACAACACTGATACACAGCTCTGTGACCAGTGAAAAACATTGAAACTCAGCTCTGTGACCAGTAAACATTACTGATATTCAGCTCTGTGTCCAGTAAACAACACTGATACTCAGTTCTGTGACCTGTAAACAACACTGTTAGTCAGTTCTGTGACCTGTAACACTCTGATACTCAGTTCTGTAAGCAGTAAACAACATTGATTTTCAGCTCTCTGACTAGTATGCAGCACTGATACTCTGCTCTGTGCCCAGTAAACAACACTGATACTCAGTTCTGTGACCAGTAAACTCACTGATACACAGTTCTGTGACCAGTAAGCACACTGATACTCAGCTCTGTGAACAGCAAACAGCCCTGATACTCAGCTCTGTGACCTGTAAACAGCTCTGATACACCGTCTGTGACTAGTAAACAGCACTGATACTCAGTTCTGTGACCAGTAAAGAGCACTGATACTCAGCTCTGTGACCTGTAAACAGCTCTGATACTCAGCTATGTAACCAGTAAACAGCACTGATACTCAGCTCTGTGACCAGTAAACAACACTGATACTCAGCTCTGTGACTAATAAACCGCACTGTTACTCAGCTCTGTGACCAGTAAACAACACTGATACTCAGTTCTGTGTCCTGTAAACAGCAGTGATACTCAGCTCTGTGACTTGTAAACAGCACTGATACTCTGTTCTGTGTTCAGTAAACAACACTGATACTCAGTTCTATGACCAGTAATCAGCACTGATACTCAGTTCTGTAACCCGTATACAACACTGATACTCAGTTCAGTACCGCGTAAACAACACTGTTACTCTGCCCTGTGACGAGTAAGCAACATTGATAATCTGCCCTGTGAACAGTAAACAACACTGATACTCTCTTCTGCGTCCAGTAATCAGCCCTGATACTCAGTTGTGTGACCATTAAACCACACAGATACTCACTTCTTTGACCAATAAACACACTGATACTCAGCTCTGTGACCAGTAATCAGCACTGATATTCAGCTCTGTGACTAGTACGCAACACTGATACTCAGCTCTGTGATCAGTAAACAATACTGATATTCAGCTCGGTGTCCAGTAAACAACACTGATACTCAGTTCTGTGATCAGTAAACAATACTGATATTCAGCTCTGTGTCCAGTAAACAACACTGATACTCAGTTCTGTGACCTGTAAACAACACTGTTACTGAGTTCTGTGTCCTGTAATCAGCTCTGATACTGAGCTCTGTGTCCTGTAAACAGCACTGATACTCGGTTGTGTGACCAGTAAACCACACTGATATTCAGTTCTGTGACCAGTAAACAGCACTGATATTCAGCTCTGTGAATAGTACGCAGCACTGATACTCAGCTCTGTGTCTAGTAAACTCACTGATACTCAGTTCTGTGACCAGTAAAAAGCACTGATACTCAGCTCTGTGACGAGTAAACAGCACTGATACTCAGCTCTGCGACCAGTAAACAACAAGTGAACAACACTGATACTCAGCTCTGTGACCAGTAAAAAGCCCTGATACTCAGCTCTGTGATGAGTAAACAGCACTGATTCTCAGCTGTGCGACCAGTAAACAACAAGTGAACAAAACTGATACTCAGCTCTGAGACTAGTAAACAGCACTGATACTCAGTTCTGTGACCAGTAAACAGTACTGATATTCAGCTTTGTGTCCAGCAAACAGCACTGATACTCTGCTCTTTGACCAGTAAACAACACTGATATTCAGCTCTGTGACTAGTAAACAGCACTGATACTCAGCTCTGTGTCCAGTAAACACCACTGATACTCACCTCTGTGCCAAGTAAACAACACTGATACTCAGTTCGGTACCGAGTAAACAACATTGTTACTCTGCCCCGTGAGCATTAAACAACATTGATAATCTGCCTGTGAACAGTAAACAACACTGATACTCTATTCTGTGTCCAGTAATCAGCACTGATACTGAGCTCTGTATCCTGTAAACAGCACTGATACTCAGTTTGTTGTCCAGTAAACAACATTGATATGCGGCTCTGTGACAAGTAAACAACACTGATACTCAGCCCCGTGTCCAGTAAACAACACTGATACTCAGCTCTGTGACCAGTAAACATTACTGATATTCAGCTCTGTGTCCAGTAAACAACACTGATACTCAGTTCTGTGACCAGTAAACAACACTGATACTCAGCTCTGTTTCCAGTAATCGGCACTGATACTGAGCTCTGTGTCCTGTAAACAGCACTGATACTCGGTTGTGTGACCAGTAAACCACACTGATACTCAGTTCTGTGACCAGTATACTCACTGATACTCAGTTCTGTGACCAGTAAACTCACTGATACACAGTTCTGTGACCAGTAAACACACTGATACTCAGCTCTGTGAACAGCAAACAGACCTGATACTCAGCTCTGTGACCTGTAAACAGCTCTGATACTCAGTCTGTGACTAGTAAAAAGCACTGATACTCAGTTCTGTGACCAGGAAATCACACTGATACTCAGATCTGTGACCTGTAACACACTGATACTCAGTGCTGTGAGCAGTAAACAACACTGACATTCAGCTTTGTGAGTAGTAAACAGCACTGATACTCAGCTCTGTGTCCAGTAACACCACTGATACTCGCCTCTGTGCCCAGTAAACAACACTGATACTCAGTTCGTGTACCGAGTAAACAACATAGTTACTCTGCCCTGTGAGTAGTAAACAACATTGATACTCTGCCCTGTGACCAGTAAACAACCCTGATACTCAGTTCTGTGACCTGAAAACAATACTGATACTCAGCTCTGTTTCCAGTAATCAGCACTGATACTGAGCTCTGTGTACTGTAAACAGCACTGATACTCGGTTGTGTGACAGTAAATCACACTGATACTCAGTTCTGTGACCTGTAACACACTGATACTCAGTTCTGTGAGCAGTAAACAACACTGATTTTCAGCTCACTGACTACTATGCAGCACTGATACTCAGCTCTGTGTCCAGTAAACAGCACTGATACTCAGCTCTGTGACCTGTAAACAGCTCTGATACTCAGCTCTGTGACCTGTAAACAGCACTGTTACTCAGCTCTGTGACCAGTAAACAGTACTGATACTCAGCTCTGTGACTTGTAAACAGCACTGATACTCAGTTCTGTGTCCAGTAAACAGTACTGATACTCACCTCTGTGTCCAGTCAACAACACTGATACTCAGTTCGGTACCGAGTAAACAACATTGTTACTCTGCCCTGTGAGTAGTAAACAACATTGATACTCTGCCCTGTAACCAGTAAACAACACTGATACTCTATTCTGTGTCCAGTAATCAGCACTGATACTGAGCTCTGTATCCTGTAAACAGCACTGATACTCAGTTCGTTGTCCAATAAAAAACATTGATATACGGCTCTGAGACGAGTAAACAACACTGATACTCAGCCCCGTGCCCAGTAAACAACACTGATACTCAGCTCTGTGACAAGTGAAAAACACTGATACTCAGCTCTGTGACCAGTAAACAACACTGATACTCAGCTCTGTGACTAATAAACAGCACTGTTACTCAGCTCTGTGACCAGTAAACAAAACTGATACTCAGCTCTCTGTCCAGTAAACAGCGCTGATACTCAGCTCTGTGACTCGTAAACAGCACTGATACTCAGCTCTGTGTCCAGTAAACTCACTGATACTCAGTTCTGTGACCAGTAAAAAGCACTGATACTCAGCTCTGTGAAGAGTAAACAGCACTGATACTCAGTTCTGCGACCAGTAAACAACAAGTGAACAACACTGATACTCAGCTCTGTGACCAGTAAAAAGCCCTGATACTCAGCTCTGTGATGAATAAACAGCACTGATTCTCAGCTCTGCGACCAGTAAACAACAAGTGAACAAAACTGATACTCAGCTCTGAGACTAGTAAGCAGCACTGATACTCAGTTCTGTGACCAGTAAACAGTACTGATATTCAACTCTGTGTCCAGTAAACAGCACTGATACTCAGCTCTTTGACCAGTAAACAACACTGATATTCAGCTCTGTGACTAGTAAACAGCACTGATACTCAGCTCTGTGCCAAGTAAACAACACTGATACTCAGTTCGGTACCGAGTAAACAACATTGTTACTCTGCCCCGTGAGCTGTAAACAACATTTATAATCTGCCTGTGAACAGTAAACAACACTGATACTCTATTCTGTGTCCAGTAATCAGCACTGATACTGAGCTCTGTATCCTGTAAACAGCACTGATACTCAGTTTGTTGTCCAGTAAACAACACTGATACTCAGCTCTGTGAACAGTAAACATTACTGATATTCAGCTCTGTGTCCAGTAAACAACACTGATACTCAGTTCTGTGACCTGTAAACAGCACTGATACTCAGCTCTGTTTCCAGTAATCGGCACTGATACTGAGCTCTGTGTCCTATAAACAGCACTGATACTCGGTTGTGTGACCAGTAAACCACACTGATACTCAGTTCTGTGACCAGTAAACTCACTGATACTCAGTTCTGTGACCTGTAAACAACACTGTTACTGAGCTCTGTGTCCTGTAATCAGCTCTGATACTGAGCTCTGTGTCCTGTAAACAGCACTGATACTCGGTTGTGTGACCAGTAAACCACACTGATACTCAGTTTTGTGACCAGTAAACTCACTGATACACAGTTCTGTGACCAGTAAACACACTGATACTCAGCTCTGTGAACAGCAAACAGACCTGATACTCAGCTCTGTGACCTGTAAACAGCTCTGATACTCAGTCTGTGACTAGTAAAAAGCACTGATACTCAGTTCTGTGACCAGAAAAAAGCACTGATACTCACCTCTGTGACGAGTAAACAGGACTGATACTCAGGTCTGCGACCAGTAAACACACTGATATTCAGCTCTGTGACCAGTAAACAACACTGATATTCAGCTTTGTGACTAGTAAACAGCACTGATACTCAACTCTGTGTCCAGTAACACCACTAATACTCGCCTCTGTGCCCAGTAAACAACATTGATACTCAGTTCGTGTACCGAGTAAACAACATGGTTACTCTGCCCTGTGAGTAGTAAACAACATTGATACTCTGCCCTGTGACCAGTAAACAACCCTGATACTCAGTTCTGTGACCTGTAAACAATACTGATACTCAGCTCTGTTTCCAGTAATCAGCACTGATACTGAGCTCTGTGTACTGTAAACAGCACTGATACTCGGTTGTGTGACAGTAAATCACACTGATACTCAGTTCTGTGACCTGTAACACACTGATACTCAGTTCTGTGAGCAGTAAACAACACTGATTTTCAGCTCACTGACTACTATGCAGCACTGATACTCAGCTCTGTGTCCAGTAAACAGCACTGATACTCAGCTCTGTGACCTGTAAACAGCTCTGATACTCAGCTATGTGACCAGTAAACAGCACTGTTACTCAGCTCTGTGACCAGTAAACAGTACTGATACTCAGCTCTGTGACTTGTAAACAGCACTGATACTCAGCTCTGTGTCCAGTAAACACTACTGATACTCACCTCTGTGTCCAGTCAACAACACTGATACTCAGTTCGGTACCGAGTAAACAACATTGTTACTCTGCCCTGTGAGTAGTAAACAACATTGATACTCTGCCCTGTAACCAGTAAACAACACTGATACTCTATTCTGTGTCCAGTAATCAGCACTGATACTGAGCTCTGTATCCTGTAAACAGCACTGATACTCAGTTTGTTGTCCAATAAAAAACATTGATATACGGCTCTGAGACGAGTAAACAACACTGATACTCAGCCCCGTGCCCAGTAAACAACACTGATACTCAGCTCTGTGACAAGTGAAAAACACTGATACTCAGCTCTGTGACCAGTAAACAACACTGATACTCAGCTCTGTGACTAATAAACAGCACTGTTACTCAGCTCTGTGACCAGTAAACAAAACTGATACTCAGCTCTCTGTCCAAAAAACAGCGCTGATACTCAGCTCTGTGACTCGTAAACAGCACTGACACTCAGCTCTGTGTCCAGTAAACAACACTGTTACTCACCTCTGTGCCCAGTAAAAAACACTGATACTCAGTTTGGTACCACGTAAGCAACACAGTTACTCTGCCCTGTGACGGGTAAACAACATTGATAATCTGCCCTGTGACGAGTAAACAATACTGATACTCAGCCCCGTGTCCAGTAAACAACACTGATACACAGCTCTGTGACCAGTGAAAAACATTGAAACTCAGCTCTGTGACCAGTAAACATTACTGATATTCAGCTCTGTGTCCAGTAAACAACACTGATACTCAGTTCTGTGACCTGTAAACAACACTGATACTCAGCTCTGTTTCCAGTAATCAAAACTCATACTGAGCTCTGTGTCCTGTAAACATCACTGATACTCGGTTGTGTGACCAGTAAACCACACTGTTAGTCAGTTCTGTGACCTGTAACACTCTGATACTCAGTTCTGTAAGCAGTAAACAACATTGATTTTCAGCTCTCTGACTAGTATGCAGCACTGATACTCTGCTCTGTGCCCAGTAAACAACACTGATACTCAGTTCTGTGACCAGTAAACTCACTGATACACAGTTCTGTGACCAGTAAGCACACTGATACTCAGCTCTGTGAACAGCAAACAGCCCTGATACTCAGCTCTGTGACCTGTAAACAGCTCTGATACACCGTCTGTGACTAGTAAACAGCACTGATACTCAGTTCTGTGACCAGTAAAGAGCACTGATACTCAGCTCTGTGACCTGTAAACAGCTCTGATACTCAGCTATGTAACCAGTAAACAGCACTGATACTCAGCTCTGTGACCAGTAAACAACACTGATACTCAGCTCTGTGACTAATAAACCGCACTGTTACTCAGCTCTGTGACCAGTAAACAACACTGATACTCAGTTCTGTGTCCTGTAAACAGCAGTGATACTCAGCTCTGTGACTTGTAAACAGCACTGATACTCTGCTCTGTGTTCAGTAAACAACACTGATACTCAGTTCTATGACCAGTAATCAGCACTGATACTCAGTTCTGTAACCCGTATACAACACTGATACTCAGTTCAGTACCGCGTAAACAACACTGTTACTCTGCCCTGTGACGAGTAAACAACATTGATAATCTGCCCTGTGAACAGTAAACAACACTGATACTCTCTTCTGCGTCCAGTAATCAGCCCTGATACTCAGTTGTGTGACCATTAAACCACACAGATACTCACTTCTTTGACCAATAAACACACTGATACTCAGTTCTGTGACCAGTAATCAGCACTGATATTCAGCTCTGTGACTAGTACGCAACACTGATACTCAGCTCTGTGATCAGTAAACAATACTGATATTCAGCTCGGTGTCCAGTAAACAACACTGATACTCAGTTCTGTGATCAGTAAACAATACTGATATTCAGCTCTGTGTCCAGTAAACAACACTGATACTCAGTTCTGTGACCTGTAAACAACACTGTTACTGAGTTCTGTGTCCTGTAATCAGCTCTGATACTGAGCTCTGTGTCCTGTAAACAGCACTGATACTCGGTTGTGTGACCAGTAAACCACACTGTTACTCAGCTCTGTGACCAGTAAACAAAACTGATACTCAGCTCTCTGTCCAGTAAACAGTACTGATACTCACCTCTGTGTCCAGTCAACAACACTGATACTCAGTTCGGTACCGAGTAAACAACATTGTTACTCTGCCCTGTGAGTAGTAAACAACATTGATACTCTGCCCTGTAACCAGTAAACAACACTGATACTCTATTCTGTGTCCAGTAATCAGCACTGATACTGAGCTCTGTATCCTGTAAACAGCACTGATACTCAGTTCGTTGTCCAATAAAACACATTGATATACGGCTCTGAGACGAGTAAACAACACTGATACTCAGCCCCGTGCCCAGTAAACAACACTGATACTCAGCTCTGTGACAAGTGAAAAACACTGATACTCAGCTCTGTGACCAGTAAACAACACTGATACTCAGCTCTGTGACTAATAAACAGCACTGTTACTCAGCTCTGTGACCAGTAAACAAAACTGATACTCAGCTCTCTGTCCAGTAAACAGCGCTGATACTCAGCTCTGTGACTCGTAAACAGCACTGATACTCAGCTCTGTGTCCAGTAAACTCACTGATACTCAGTTCTGTGACCAGTAAAAAGCACTGATACTCAGCTCTGTGAAGAGTAAACAGCACTGATACTCAGTTCTGCGACCAGTAAACAACAAGTGAACAACACTGATACTCAGCTCTGTGACCAGTAAAAAGCCCTGATACTCAGCTCTGTGATGAATAAACAGCACTGATTCTCAGCTCTGCGACCAGTAAACAACAAGTGAACAAAACTGATACTCAGCTCTGAGACTAGTAAGCAGCACTGATACTCAGTTCTGTGACCAGTAAACAGTACTGATATTCAACTCTGTGTCCAGTAAACAGCACTGATATTCAGCTCTGTGACTAGTAAACAGCACTGATACTCAGCTCTGTGCCAAGTAAACAACACTGATACTCAGTTCGGTACCCAGTAAACAACATTGTTACTCTGCCCCGTGAGCTGTAAACAACATTTATAATCTGCCTGTGAACAGTAAACAACACTGATACTCTATTCTGTGTCCAGTAATCAGCACTGATACTGAGCTCTGTATCCTGTAAACAGCACTGATACTCAGTTTGTTGTCCAGTAAACAACACTGATACTCAGCTCTGTGAACAGTAAACATTACTGATATTCAGCTCTGTGTCCAGTAAACAACACTGATACTCAGTTCTGTGACCTGTAAACAGCACTGTTACTCAGCTCTGTGACTTGTAAACAGCACTGATACTCTGCTCTGTGTTCAGTAAACAACACTGATACTCAGTTCTATGACCAGTAATCAGCACTGATACTCAGTTCTGTAACCCGTATACAACACTGATACTCAGTTCAGTACCGCGTAAACAACACTGTTACTCTGCCCTGTGACGAGAAAACAACATTGATAATCTGCCCTGTGAACAGTAAACAACACTGATACTCTCTTCTGCGTCCAGTAATCAGCCCTGATACTCAGTTGTGTGACCATTAAACCACACAGATACTCACTTCTTTGACCAATAAACACACTGATACTCAGTTCTGTGACCAGTAATCAGCACTGATATTCAGCTCTGTGACTAGTACGCAACACTGATACTCAGCTCTGTGATCAGTAAACAATACTGATATTCAGCTCGGTGTCCAGTAAACAACACTGATACTCAGTTCTGTGATCAGTAAACAATACTGATATTCAGCTCTGTGTCCAGTAAACAACACTGATACTCAGTTCTGTGACCTGTAAACAACACTGTTACTGAGTTCTGTGTCCTGTAATCAGCTCTGATACTGAGCTCTGTGTCCTGTAAACAGCACTGATACTCGGTTGTGTGACCAGTAAACCACACTGTTACTCAGCTCTGTGACCAGTAAACAAAACTGATACTCAGCTCTCTGTCCAAAAAACAGCGCTGATACTCAGCTCTGTGACTCGTAAACAGCACTGACACTCAGCTCTGTGTCCAGTAAACAACACTGTTACTCACCTCTGTGCCCAGTAAAAAACACTGATACTCAGTTTGGTACCACGTAAGCAACACAGTTACTCTGCCCTGTGACGGGTAAACAACATTGATAATCTGCCCTGTGACGAGTAAACAATACTGATACTCAGCCCCGTGTCCAGTAAACAACACTGATACACAGCTCTGTGACCAGTGAAAAACATTGAAACTCAGCTCTGTGACCAGTAAACATTACTGATATTCAGCTCTGTGTCCAGTAAACAACACTGATACTCAGTTCTGTGACCTGTAAACAACACTGTTAGTCAGTTCTGTGACCTGTAACACTCTGATACTCAGTTCTGTAAGCAGTAAACAACATTGATTTTCAGCTCTCTGACTAGTATGCAGCACTGATACTCTGCTCTGTGCCCAGTAAACAACACTGATACTCAGTTCTGTGACCAGTAAACTCACTGATACACAGTTCTGTGACCAGTAAGCACACTGATACTCAGCTCTGTGAACAGCAAACAGCCCTGATACTCAGCTCTGTGACCTGTAAACAGCTCTGATACACCGTCTGTGACTAGTAAACAGCACTGATACTCAGTTCTGTGACCAGTAAAGAGCACTGATACTCAGCTCTGTGACCTGTAAACAGCTCTGATACTCAGCTATGTAACCAGTAAACAGCACTGATACTCAGCTCTGTGACCAGTAAACAACACTGATACTCAGCTCTGTGACTAATAAACCGCACTGTTACTCAGCTCTGTGACCAGTAAACAACACTGATACTCAGTTCTGTGTCCTGTAAACAGCAGTGATACTCAGCTCTGTGACTTGTAAACAGCACTGATACTCTGTTCTGTGTTCAGTAAACAACACTGATACTCAGTTCTATGACCAGTAATCAGCACTGATACTCAGTTCTGTAACCCGTATACAACACTGATACTCAGTTCAGTACCGCGTAAACAACACTGTTACTCTGCCCTGTGACGAGTAAGCAACATTGATAATCTGCCCTGTGAACAGTAAACAACACTGATACTCTCTTCTGCGTCCAGTAATCAGCCCTGATACTCAGTTGTGTGACCATTAAACCACACAGATACTCACTTCTTTGACCAATAAACACACTGATACTCAGCTCTGTGACCAGTAATCAGCACTGATATTCAGCTCTGTGACTAGTACGCAACACTGATACTCAGCTCTGTGATCAGTAAACAATACTGATATTCAGCTCGGTGTCCAGTAAACAACACTGATACTCAGTTCTGTGATCAGTAAACAATACTGATATTCAGCTCTGTGTCCAGTAAACAACACTGATACTCAGTTCTGTGACCTGTAAACAACACTGTTACTGAGTTCTGTGTCCTGTAATCAGCTCTGATACTGAGCTCTGTGTCCTGTAAACAGCACTGATACTCGGTTGTGTGACCAGTAAACCACACTGATATTCAGTTCTGTGACCAGTAAACAGCACTGATATTCAGCTCTGTGAATAGTACGCAGCACTGATACTCAGCTCTGTGTCTAGTAAACTCACTGATACTCAGTTCTGTGACCAGTAAAAAGCACTGATACTCAGCTCTGTGACGAGTAAACAGCACTGATACTCAGCTCTGCGACCAGTAAACAACAAGTGAACAACACTGATACTCAGCTCTGTGACCAGTAAAAAGCCCTGATACTCAGCTCTGTGATGAGTAAACAGCACTGATTCTCAGCTGTGCGACCAGTAAACAACAAGTGAACAAAACTGATACTCAGCTCTGAGACTAGTAAACAGCACTGATACTCAGTTCTGTGACCAGTAAACAGTACTGATATTCAGCTTTGTGTCCAGCAAACAGCACTGATACTCTGCTCTTTGACCAGTAAACAACACTGATATTCAGCTCTGTGACTAGTAAACAGCACTGATACTCAGCTCTGTGTCCAGTAAACACCACTGATACTCACCTCTGTGCCAAGTAAACAACACTGATACTCAGTTCGGTACCGAGTAAACAACATTGTTACTCTGCCCCGTGAGCATTAAACAACATTGATAATCTGCCTGTGAACAGTAAACAACACTGATACTCTATTCTGTGTCCAGTAATCAGCACTGATACTGAGCTCTGTATCCTGTAAACAGCACTGATACTCAGTTTGTTGTCCAGTAAACAACATTGATATGCGGCTCTGTGACAAGTAAACAACACTGATACTCAGCCCCGTGTCCAGTAAACAACACTGATACTCAGCTCTGTGACCAGTAAACATTACTGATATTCAGCTCTGTGTCCAGTAAACAACACTGATACTCAGTTCTGTGACCAGTAAACAACACTGATACTCAGCTCTGTTTCCAGTAATCGGCACTGATACTGAGCTCTGTGTCCTGTAAACAGCACTGATACTCGGTTGTGTGACCAGTAAACCACACTGATACTCAGTTCTGTGACCAGTATACTCACTGATACTCAGTTCTGTGACCAGTAAACTCACTGATACACAGTTCTGTGACCAGTAAACACACTGATACTCAGCTCTGTGAACAGCAAACAGACCTGATACTCAGCTCTGTGACCTGTAAACAGCTCTGATACTCAGTCTGTGACTAGTAAAAAGCACTGATACTCAGTTCTGTGACCAGGAAATCACACTGATACTCAGATCTGTGACCTGTAACACACTGATACTCAGTGCTGTGAGCAGTAAACAACACTGACATTCAGCTTTGTGAGTAGTAAACAGCACTGATACTCAGCTCTGTGTCCAGTAACACCACTGATACTCGCCTCTGTGCCCAGTAAACAACACTGATACTCAGTTCGTGTACCGAGTAAACAACATAGTTACTCTGCCCTGTGAGTAGTAAACAACATTGATACTCTGCCCTGTGACCAGTAAACAACCCTGATACTCAGTTCTGTGACCTGAAAACAATACTGATACTCAGCTCTGTTTCCAGTAATCAGCACTGATACTGAGCTCTGTGTACTGTAAACAGCACTGATACTCGGTTGTGTGACAGTAAATCACACTGATACTCAGTTCTGTGACCTGTAACACACTGATACTCAGTTCTGTGAGCAGTAAACAACACTGATTTTCAGCTCACTGACTACTATGCAGCACTGATACTCAGCTCTGTGTCCAGTAAACAGCACTGATACTCAGCTCTGTGACCTGTAAACAGCTCTGATACTCAGCTCTGTGACTTGTAAACAGCACTGATACTCAGCTCTGTGTCCAGTTAACACTACTGATACTCACCTCTGTGTCCAGTAAACATCACTGATACTCAGTTCGGTACCGAGTAAACAACATTGTTACTCTGCCCTGTGAGTAGTAAACAACATTGATACTCTGCCCTGTAACCAGTAAACAACACTGATACTCTATTCTGTGTCCAGTAATCAGCACTGATACTGAGCTCTGTATCCTGTAAACAGCACTGATACTCAGTTCGTTGTCCAGTAAAAAACATTGATATATGGCTCTGTGACGAGTAAACAGCACTATGCTCAGCCCCGTGTCCAGTAAAAAACACTGATACTCAGCTCTGTGAGTAGTGAAAAACACTGATACTCAGCTCTGTGACCAGTAAACAACACTGATACTCAGCTCTGTGACTAATAAACAGCACTGTTACTCAGCTCTGTGACCAGTAAACAAAACTGATACTCAGCTCTCTGTCCAGTAAATAGCGCTGATACTCAGCTCTGTGACTCGTAAACAGCACTGATACTCAGCTCTGTGTACAGTAAACTCACTGATACTCAGTTCTGTGACCAGTAAAAAGCACTGATACTCAGCTCTGCGACCAGTAAACAACAAGTGAACAACACTGATACTCAGCTCTGTGACCAGTAAAAAGCCCTGATACTCAGCTCTGTGATGAGTAAACAGCACTGATTCTCAGCTCTGCGACCAGTAAACAACAAGTGAACAAAACTGATACTCAGCTCTGAGACTAGTAAACAGCACTGATACTCAGTTCTGTGACCAGTAAACAGTACTGATATTCAGCTCTGTGTCCAGTAAACAGCACTGATACTCAGCTCTTTGACCAGTAAACAACACTGATATTCAGCTCTGTGACTAGTAAACAGCACTGATACTCAGCTCTGTGTCCAGTAAACACCACTGATACTCACCTCTGTGCCAAGTAAACAACACTGATACTCAGTTCGGTACCGAGTAAACAACATTGTTACTCTGCCCCATGAGCATTAAACAACATTGATAATCTGCCTGTGAACAGTAAACAACACTGATACTCTATTCTGTGTCCAGTAATCAGCACTGATACTGAGCTCTGTATCCTGTAAACAGCACTGATACTCAGTTTGTTGTCCAGTAAACAACATTGATATGCGGCTCTGTGACAAGTAAACAACACTGATTCTCAGCCCCGTGTCCAGTAAACAACACTGATACTCAGCTCTGTGACCAGTAAACATTACTGATATTCAGCTCTGTCTCCAGTAAACAACACTGATACTCAGTTCTGTGACCTGTAAACAACACTGATACTCAGCTCTGTTTCCAGTAATCGGCACTGATACTGAGCTCTGTGTCCTATAAACAGCACTGATACTCGGTTGTGTGACCAGTAAACCACACTGATACTCAGTTCTGTGACCAGTAAACTCACTGATACTCAGTTCTGTGACCTGTAAACAACACTGTTACTGAGCTCTGTGTCCTGTAATCAGCTCTGATACTGAGCTCTGTGTCCTGTAAACAGCACTGATACTCGGTTGTGTGACCAGCAAACCACACTGATACTCAGTTTTGTGACCAGTAAACACACTGATACTCAGCTCTGTGAACAGCAAACAAAACTGATACTCAGCTCTGTGACCTGTAAACAGCTCTGATACTCAGTCTGTGACTAGTAAAAAGCACTGATACTCAGTTCTGTGACGAGTAAACAGGACTGATACTCAGGTCTGCGACCAGTAAACACACTGATATTCAGCTCTGTGACCAGTAAACAACACTGATATTCAGCTTTGTGACGAGTAAACAGCACTGATACTCAGCTCTGTGTCCAGTAACACCACTGATACTCGCCTCTGTGCCCAGTAAACAACATTGATACTCAGTTCGTGTACCGAGTAAACAACATGGTTACTCTGCCCTGTGAGTAGTAAACAACATTGATACTCTGCCCTGAGACCAGTAAACAACCCTGATACTCAGTTCTGTGACCTGTAAACAACACTGATACTCAGCTCTGTTTCCAGTAATCAGCACTGATACTAAGCTCTGTGTACTGTAAACAGCACTGATACTCGGTTGTGTGACAGTAAATCACACTGATACTCAGTTCTGTGACCTGTAACACACTGATACTCAGTTCTGTGAGCAGTAAACAACACTGATTTTCAGCTCACTGACTACTATGCAGCACTGATACTCAGCTCTGTGTCCAGTAAACAGCACTGATACTCAGCTCTGTGACCTATAAACAGCTCTGATACTCAGCTATGTGACCAGTAAACAGCACTGTTACTCAGCTCTGTGACCAGTAAACAGTACTGATACTCAGCTCTGTGACTTGTAAACAGCACTGATACTCAGCTCTGTGTCCAGTAAACAGTACTGATACTCACCTCTGTGTCCAGTCAACAACACTGATACTCAGTTCGGTACCGAGTAAACAACATTGTTACTCTGCCCTGTGAGTAGTAAACAACATTGATACTCTGCCCTGTAACCAGTAAACAACACTGATACTCTATTCTGTGTCCAGTAATCAGCACTGATACTGAGCTCTGTATCCTGTAAACAGCACTGATACTCAGTTCGTTGTCCAATAAAAAACATTGATATACGGCTCTGAGACGAGTAAACAACACTGATACTCAGCCCCGTGCCCAGTAAACAACACTGATACTCAGCTCTGTGACAAGTGAAAAACACTGATACTCAGCTCTGTGACCAGTAAACAACACTGATACTCAGCTCTGTGACTAATAAACAGCACTGTTACTCAGCTCTGTGACCAGTAAACAAAACTGATACTCAGCTCTCTGTCCAGTAAACAGCGCTGATACTCAGCTCTGTGACTCGTAAACAGCACTGATACTCAGCTCTGTGTCCAGTAAACTCACTGATACTCAGTTCTGTGACCAGTAAAAAGCACTGATACTCAGCTCTGTGAAGAGTAAACAGCACTGATACTCAGTTCTGCGACCAGTAAACAACAAGTGAACAACACTGATACTCAGCTCTGTGACCAGTAAAAAGCCCTGATACTCAGCTCTGTGATGAATAAACAGCACTGATTCTCAGCTCTGCGACCAGTAAACAACAAGTGAACAAAACTGATACTCAGCTCTGAGACTAGTAAGCAGCACTGATACTCAGTTCTGTGACCAGTAAACAGTACTGATATTCAACTCTGTGTCCAGTAAACAGCACTGATATTCAGCTCTGTGACTAGTAAACAGCACTGATACTCAGCTCTGTGCCAAGTAAACAACACTGATACTCAGTTCGGTACCGAGTAAACAACATTGTTACTCTGCCCCGTGAGCTGTAAACAACATTTATAATCTGCCTGTGAACAGTAAACAACACTGATACTCTATTCTGTGTCCTGTAATCAGGACTGATACTGAGCTCTGTATCCTGTAAACAGCACTGATACTCAGTTTGTTGTCCAGTAAACAACACTGATACTCAGCTCTGTGAACAGTAAACATTACTGATATTCAGCTCTGTGTCCAGTAAACAACACTGATACTCAGTTCTGTGACCTGTAAACAGCACTGTTACTCAGCTCTGTGACTTGTAAACAGCACTGATACTCTGCTCTGTGTTCAGTAAACAACACTGATACTCAGTTCTATGACCAGTAATCAGCACTGATACTCAGTTCTGTAACCCGTATACAACACTGATACTCAGTTCAGTACCGCGTAAACAACACTGTTACTCTGCCCTGTGACGAGTAAACAACATTGATAATCTGCCCTGTGAACAGTAAACAACACTGATACTCTCTTCTGCGTCCAGTAATCAGCCCTGATACTCAGTTGTGTGACCATTAAACCACACAGATACTCACTTCTTTGACCAATAAACACACTGATACTCAGTTCTGTGACCAGTAATCAGCACTGATATTCAGCTCTGTGACTAGTACGCAACACTGATACTCAGCTCTGTGATCAGTAAACAATACTGATATTCAGCTCGGTGTCCAGTAAACAACACTGATACTCAGTTCTGTGATCAGTAAACAATACTGATATTCAGCTCTGTGTCCAGTAAACAACACTGATACTCAGTTCTGTGACCTGTAAACAACACTGTTACTGAGTTCTGTGTCCTGTAATCAGCTCTGATACTGAGCTCTGTGTCCTGTAAACAGCACTGATACTCGGTTGTGTGACCAGTAAACCACACTGTTACTCAGCTCTGTGACCAGTAAACAAAACTGATACTCAGCTCTCTGTCCAGTAAACAGTACTGATACTCACCTCTGTGTCCAGTCAACAACACTGATACTCAGTTCGGTACCGAGTAAACAACATTGTTACTCTGCCCTGTGAGTAGTAAACAACATTGATACTCTGCCCTGTAACCAGTAAACAACACTGATACTCTATTCTGTGTCCAGTAATCAGCACTGATACTGAGCTCTGTATCCTGTAAACAGCACTGATACTCAGTTCGTTGTCCAATAAAAAACATTGATATACGGCTCTGAGACGAGTAAACAACACTGATACTCAGCCCCGTGCCCAGTAAACAACACTGATACTCAGCTCTGTGACAAGTGAAAAACACTGATACTCAGCTCTGTGACCAGTAAACAACACTGATACTCAGCTCTGTGACTAATAAACAGCACTGTTACTCAGCTCTGTGACCAGTAAACAAAACTGATACTCAGCTCTCTGTCCAGTAAACAGCGCTGATACTCAGCTCTGTGACTCGTAAACAGCACTGATACTCAGCTCTGTGTCCAGTAAACTCACTGATACTCAGTTCTGTGACCAGTAAAAAGCACTGATACTCAGCTCTGTGAAGAGTAAACAGCACTGATACTCAGTTCTGCGACCAGTAAACAACAAGTGAACAACACTGATACTCAGCTCTGTGACCAGTAAAAAGCCCTGATACTCAGCTCTGTGATGAATAAACAGCACTGATTCTCAGCTCTGCGACCAGTAAACAACAAGTGAACAAAACTGATACTCAGCTCTGAGACTAGTAAGCAGCACTGATACTCAGTTCTGTGACCAGTAAACAGTACTGATATTCAACTCTGTGTCCAGTAAACAGCACTGATATTCAGCTCTGTGACTAGTAAACAGCACTGATACTCAGCTCTGTGCCAAGTAAACAACACTGATACTCAGTTCGGTACCGAGTAAACAACATTGTTACTCTGCCCCGTGAGCTGTAAACAACATTTATAATCTGCCTGTGAACAGTAAACAACACTGATACTCTATTCTGTGTCCAGTAATCAGCACTGATACTGAGCTCTGTATCCTGTAAACAGCACTGATACTCAGTTTGTTGTCCAGTAAACAACACTGATACTCAGCTCTGTGAACAGTAAACATTACTGATATTCAGCTCTGTGTCCAGTAAACAACACTGATACTCAGTTCTGTGACCTGTAAACAGCACTGATACTCAGCTCTGTTTCCAGTAATCGGCACTGATACTGAGCTCTGTGTCCTATAAACAGCACTGATACTCGGTTGTTTGACCAGTAAACCACACTGATACTCAGTTCTGTGACCAGTAAACTCACTGATACTCAGTTCTGTGACCTGTAAACAACACTGTTACTGAGCTCTGTGTCCTGTAATCAGCTCTGATACTGAGCTCTGTGTCCTGTAAACAGCACTGATACTCGGTTGTGTGACCAGTAAACCACACTGATACTCAGTTTTGTGACCAGTAAACTCACTGATACACAGTTCTGTGACCAGTAAACACACTGATACTCAGCTCTGTGAACAGCAAACAGACCTGATACTCAGCTCTGTGACCTGTAAACAGCTCTGATACTCAGTCTGTGACTAGTAAAAAGCACTGATACTCAGTTCTGTGACCAGAAAAAAGCACTGATACTCACCTCTGTGACGAGTAAACAGGACTGATACTCAGGTCTGCGACCAGTAAACACACTGATATTCAGCTCTGTGACCAGTAAACAACACTGATATTCAGCTTTGTGACTAGTAAACAGCACTGATACTCAGCTCTGTGTCCAGTAACACCACTAATACTCGCCTCTGTGCCCAGTAAACAACATTGATACTCAGTTCGTGTACCGAGTAAACAACATGGTTACTCTCCCCTGTGAGTAGTAAACAACATTGATACTCTGCCCTGTGACCAGTAAACAACCCTGATACTCAGTTCTGTGACCTGTAAACAATACTGATACTCAGCTCTGTTTCAAGTAATCAGCACTGATACTGAGCTCTGTGTACTGTAAACAGCACTGATACTCGGTTGTGTGACAGTAAATCACACTGATACTCAGTTCTGTGACCTGTAACACACTGATACTCAGTTCTGTGAGCAGTAAACAACACTGATTTTCAGCTCACTGACTACTATGCAGCACTGATACTCAGCTCTGTGTCCAGTAAACAGCACTGATACTCAGCTCTGTGACCTGTAAACAGCTCTGATACTCAGCTATGTGACCAGTAAACAGCACTGTTACTCAGCTCTGTGACCAGTAAACAGTACTGATACTCAGCTCTGTGACTTGTAAACAGCACTGATACTCAGCTCTGTGTCCAGTAAACACTACTGATACTCACCTCTGTGTCCAGTCAACAACACTGATACTCAGTTCGGTACCGAGTAAACAACATTGTTACTCTGCCCTGTGAGTAGTAAACAACATTGATACTCTGCCCTGTAACCAGTAAACAACACTGATACTCTATTCTGTGTCCAGTAATCAGCACTGATACTGAGCTCTGTATCCTGTAAATAGCACTGATACTCAGTTTGTTGTCCAGTAAACAACACTGATACTCAGCTCTGTGAACAGTAAACATTACTGATATTCAGCTCTGTGTCCAGTAAACAACACTGATACTCAGTTCTGTGACCTGTAAACAGCACTGATACTCAGCTCTGTTTCCAGTAATCGGCACTGATACTGAGCTCTGTGTCCTATAAACAGCACTGATACTCGGTTGTGTGACCAGTAAACCACACTGATACTCAGTTCTGTGACCAGTAAACTCACTGATACTCAGTTCTGTGACCTGTAAACAACACTGTTACTGAGCTCTGTGTCCTGTAATCAGCTCTGATACTGAGCTCTGTGTCCTGTAAACAGCACTGATACTCGGTTGTGTGACCAGTAAACCACACTGATACTCAGTTTTGTGACCAGTAAACTCACTGATACACAGTTCTGTGACCAGTAAACACACTGATACTCAGCTCTGTGAACAGCAAACAGACCTGATACTCAGCTCTGTGACCTGTAAACAGCTCTGATACTCAGTCTGTGACTAGTAAAAAGCACTGATACTCAGTTCTGTGACCAGAAAAAAGCACTGATACTCACCTCTGTGACGAGTAAACAGGACTGATACTCAGGTCTGCGACCAGTAAACACACTGATATTCAGCTCTGTGACCAGTAAACAACACTGATATTCAGCTTTGTGACTAGTAAACAGCACTGATACTCAGCTCTGTGTCCAGTAACACCACTAATACTCGCCTCTGTGCCCAGTAAACAACATTGATACTCAGTTCGTGTACCGAGTAAACAACATGGTTACTCTCCCCTGTGAGTAGTAAACAACATTGATACTCTGCCCTGTGACCAGTAAACAACCCTGATACTCAGTTCTGTGACCTGTAAACAATACTGATACTCAGCTCTGTTTCAAGTAATCAGCACTGATACTGAGCTCTGTGTACTGTAAACAGCACTGATACTCGGTTGTGTGACAGTAAATCACACTGATACTCAGTTCTGTGACCTGTAACACACTGATACTCAGTTCTGTGAGCAGTAAACAACACTGATTTTCAGCTCACTGACTACTATGCAGCACTGATACTCAGCTCTGTGTCCAGTAAACAGCACTGATACTCAGCTCTGTGACCTGTAAACAGCTCTGATACTCAGCTATGTGACCAGTAAACAGCACTGTTACTCAGCTCTGTGACCAGTAAACAGTACTGATACTCAGCTCTGTGACTTGTAAACAGCACTGATACTCAGCTCTGTGTCCAGTAAACACTACTGATACTCACCTCTGTGTCCAGTCAACAACACTGATACTCAGTTCGGTACCGAGTAAACAACATTGTTACTCTGCCCTGTGAGTAGTAAACAACATTGATACTCTGCCCTGTAACCAGTAAACAACACTGATACTCTATTCTGTGTCCAGTAATCAGCACTGATACTGAGCTCTGTATCCTGTAAACAGCACTGATACTCAGTTTGTTGTCCAATAAAAAACATTGATATACGGCTCTGAGACGAGTAAACAACACTGATACTCAGCCCCGTGCCCAGTAAACAACACTGATACTCAGCTCTGTGACAAGTGAAAAACACTGATACTCAGCTCTGTGACCAGTAAACAACACTGATACTCAGCTCTGTGACTAATAAACAGCACTGTTACTCAGCTCTGTGACCAGTAAACAAAACTGATACTCAGCTCTCTGTCCAAAAAACAGCGCTGATACTCAGCTCTGTGACTCGTAAACAGCACTGACACTCAGCTCTGTGTCCAGTAAACAACACTGTTACTCACCTCTGTGCCCAGTAAAAAACACTGATACTCAGTTTGGTACCACGTAAGCAACACAGTTACTCTGCCCTGTGACGGGTAAACAACATTGATAATCTGCCCTGTGACGAGTAAACAATACTGATACTCAGCCCCGTGTCCAGTAAACAACACTGATACACAGCTCTGTGACCAGTGAAAAACATTGAAACTCAGCTCTGTGACCAGTAAACATTACTGATATTCAGCTCTGTGTCCAGTAAACAACACTGATACTCAGTTCTGTGACCTGTAAACAACACTGATACTCAGCTCTGTTTCGAATAATCAGCACTGATACTGAGCTCTGTGTCCTGTAAACATCACTGATACTCGGTTGTGTGACCAGTAAACCACACTGTTAGTCAGTTCTGTGACCTGTAACACTCTGATACTCAGTTCTGTAAGCAGTAAACAACATTGATTTTCAGCTCTCTGACTAGTATGCAGCACTGATACTCTGCTCTGTGCCCAGTAAACAACACTGATACTCAGTTCTGTGACCAGTAAACTCACTGATACACAGTTCTGTGACCAGTAAGCACACTGATACTCAGCTCTGTGAACAGCAAACAGCCCTGATACTCAGCTCTGTGACCTGTAAACAGCTCTGATACACCGTCTGTGACTAGTAAACAGCACTGATACTCAGTTCTGTGACCAGTAAAGAGCACTGATACTCAGCTCTGTGACCTGTAAACAGCTCTGATACTCAGCTATGTAACCAGTAAACAGCACTGATACTCAGCTCTGTGACCAGTAAACAACACTGATACTCAGCTCTGTGACTAATAAACCGCACTGTTACTCAGCTCTGTGACCAGTAAACAACACTGATACTCAGTTCTGTGTCCTGTAAACAGCAGTGATACTCAGCTCTGTGACTTGTAAACAGCACTGATACTCTGCTCTGTGTTCAGTAAACAACACTGATACTCAGTTCTATGACCAGTAATCAGCACTGATACTCAGTTCTGTAACCCGTATACAACACTGATACTCAGTTCAGTACCGCGTAAACAACACTGTTACTCTGCCCTGTGACGAGTAAACAACATTGATAATCTGCCCTGTGAACAGTAAACAACACTGATACTCTCTTCTGCGTCCAGTAATCAGCCCTGATACTCAGTTGTGTGACCATTAAACCACACAGATACTCACTTCTTTGACCAATAAACACACTGATACTCAGTTCTGTGACCAGTAATCAGCACTGATATTCAGCTCTGTGACTAGTACGCAACACTGATACTCAGCTCTGTGATCAGTAAACAATACTGATATTCAGCTCGGTGTCCAGTAAACAACACTGATACTCAGTTCTGTGATCAGTAAACAATACTGATATTCAGCTCTGTGTCCAGTAAACAACACTGATACTCAGTTCTGTGACCTGTAA
The DNA here is from genome assembly GCF_030028105.1 of Mobula birostris. Taxonomy (NCBI): domain Eukaryota; kingdom Metazoa; phylum Chordata; class Chondrichthyes; order Myliobatiformes; family Myliobatidae; genus Mobula; species Mobula birostris. Next base: position 89,432,823 of record NC_092376.1, on the reverse strand, counting down.
ACAACACTGTTACTGAGTTCTGTGTCCTGTAATCAGCTCTGATACTGAGCTCTGTGTCCTGTAAACAGCACTGATACTCGGTTGTGTGACCAGTAAACCACACTGATACTCAGTTCTGTGACCTATAAACACACTGATATTCAGTTCTGTGACCAGTAAACAGCACTGATATTCAGCTCTGTGAATAGTACGCAGCACTGATACTCAGCTCTGTGTCTAGTAAACTCACTGATACTCAGTTCTGTGACCAGTAAAAAGCACTGATACTCAGCTCTGTGACGAGTAAACAGCACTGATACTCAGCTCTGCGACCAGTAAACAACAAGTGAACAACACTGATACTCAGCTCTGTGACCAGTAAAAAGCCCTGATACTCAGCTCTGTGATGAGTAAACAGCACTGATTCTCAGCTCTGCGACCAGTAAACAACAAGTGAACAAAACTGATACTCAGCTCTGAGACTAGTAAACAGCACTGATACTCAGCTTTGTGTCCAGTAAACAGCACTGATACTCTGCTCTTTGACCAGTAAACAACACTGATATTCAGCTCTGTGACTAGTAAACAGCACTGATACTCAGCTCTGTGTCCAGTAAACACCACTGATACTCACCTCTGTGCCAAGTAAACAACACTGATACTCAGTTCGGTACCGAGTAAACAACATTGTTACTCTGCCCCGTGAGCATTAAACAACATTGATAATCTGCCTGTGAACAGTAAACAACACTGATACTCTATTCTGTGTCCAGTAATCAGCACTGATACTGAGCACTGTATCCTGTAAACAGCACTGATACTCAGTTTGTTGTCCAGTAAACAACATTGATATGCGGCTCTGTGACAAGTAAACAACACTGATACTCAGCCCCGTGTCCAGTAAACAACACTGATACTCAGCTCTGTGACCAGTAAACATTACTGATATTCAGCTCTGTGTCCAGTAAACAACACTGATACTCAGTTCTGTGACCAGTAAAAAACACTGATACTCAGCTCTGTTTCCAGTAATCGGCACTGATACTGAGCTCTGTGTCCTGTAAACAGCACTGATAATCGGTTGTGTGACCAGTAAACCACACTGATACTCAGTTCTGTGACCAGTATACTCACTGATACTCAGTTCTGTGACCTGTAAACAACACTGTTACTGAGCTCTGTGTCCTGTAATCAGCTCTGATACTGAGCTCTGTGTCCTGTAAACAGCACTGATACTCGGTTGTGTGACCAGTAAACCACACTGATACTCAGTTCTGTGACCAGTAAACTCACTCATACACAGTTCTGTGACCAGTAAACACACTGATACTCAGCTCTGTGAACAGCAAACAGACCTGATACTCAGCTCTGTGACCTGTAAACAGCTCTGATACTCAGTCTGTGACTAGTAAAAAGCACTGATACTCAGTTCTGTGACCAGGAAATCACACTGATACTCAGTTCTGTGACCTGTAACACACTGATACTCAGTGCTGTGAGCAGTAAACAACACTGACATTCAGCTTTGTGACTAGTAAACAGCACTGATACTCAGCTCTGTGTCCAGTAACACCACTGATACTCGCCTCTGTGCCCAGTAAACAACACTGATACTCAGTTCGTGTACCGAGTAAACAACATAGTTACTCTGCCCTGTGAGTAGTAAACAACATTGATACTCTGCCCTGTGACCAGTAAACAACCCTGATACTCAGTTCTGTGACCTGTAAACAATACTGATACTCAGCTCTGTTTCCAGTAATCAGCACTGATACTGAGCTCTGTGTACTGTAAACAGCACTGATACTCGGTTGTGTGACAGTAAATCACACTGATACTCAGTTCTGTGACCTGTAACACACTGATACTCAGTTCTGTGAGCAGTAAACAACACTGATTTTCAGCTCACTGACTACTATGCAGCACTGATACTCAGCTCTGTGTCCAGTAAACAGCACTGATACTCAGCTCTGTGACCTGTAAACAGCTCTGATACTCAGCTCTGTGACTTGTAAACAGCACTGATACTCAGCTCTGTGTCCAGTAAACAACACTGATACTCAGTTCGGTACCGAGTAAACAACATTGTTACTCTGCCCTGTGAGTAGTAAACAACATTGATACTCTGCCCTGTAACCAGTAAACAACACTGATACTCTATTCTGTGTCCAGTAATCAGCACTGATACTGAGCTCTGTATCCTGTAAACAGCACTGATACTCAGTTCGTTGTCCAGTAAAAAACATTGATATATGGCTCTGTGACGAGTAAACAACACTATACTCAGCTCTCTGTCCAGTAAATAGCGCTGATACTCAGCTCTGTGACTCGTAAACAGCACTGATACTCAGCTCTGTGTAAAGTAAACTCACTGATACTCAGTTCTGTGACCAGTAAAAAGCACTGATACTCAGCTCTGCGACCAGTAAACAACAAGTGAACAACACTGATACTCAGCTCTGTGACCAGTAAAAAGCCCTGATACTCAGCTCTGTGATGAGTAAACAGCACTGATTCTCAGCTCTGCGACCAGTAAACAACAAGTGAACAAAACTGATACTCAGCTCTGAGACTAGTAAACAGCACTGATACTCAGTTCTGTGACCAGTAAACAGTACTGATATTCAGCTCTGTGTCCAGTAAACAGCACTGATACTCAGCTCTTTAACCAGTAAACAACACTGATATTCAGCTCTGTGACTAGTAAACAGCACTGATACTCAGCTCTGTGTCCAGTAAACACCACTGATACTCACCTCTGTGCCAAGTGAACAACACTGATACTCAGTTCTGTACCGAGTAAACAACATTGTTACTCTGCCCCATGAGCATTAAACAACATTGATAATCTGCCTGTGAACAGTAAACAACACTGATACTCTATTCTGTGTCCAGTAATCAGCACTCATACTGAGCTCTGTATCCTGTAAACAGCACTGATACTCACTTTGTTGTCCAGTAAACAACATTGATATGCGGCTCTGTGACAAGTAAACAACACTGATACTCAGCCCCGTGTCCAGTAAACAACACTGATACTCAGCTCTGTGACCTGTAAACAACACTGATACTCAGCTCTGTTTCCAGTAATCGGCACTGATACTGAGCTCTGTGTCCTATAAACAGCACTGATACTCGGTTGTGTGACCAGTAAACCACACTGATACTCAGTTCTGTGACCAGTAAACTCACTGATACTCAGTTTTGTGACCAGTAAACACACTGATACTCAGCTCTGTGAACAGCAAACAGACCTGATACTCAGCTCTGTGACCTGTAAACAGCTCTGATACTCAGTCTGTGACTAGTAAAAAGCACTGATACTCAGTTCTGTGACCAGAAAAAAGCACTGATACTCACCTCTGTGACGAGTAAACAGGACTGATACTCAGGTCTGCGACCAGTAAACACACTGATATTCAGCTCTGTGACCAGTAAACAACACTGATATTCAGCTTTGTGACTAGTAAACAGCACTGATACTCAGCTCTGTGTCCAGTAACACCACTGATACTCGCCTCTGTGCCCAGTAAACAACATTGATACTCAGTTCGTGTACCGAGTAAACAACATGGTTACTCTGCCCTGTGAGTAGTAAACAACATTGATACTCTGCCCTGAGACCAGTAAACAACCCTGATACTCAGTTCTGTGACCTGTAAACAATACTGATACTCAGCTCTGTTTCCAGTAATCAGCACTGATACTCAGCTCTGTGACTAATAAACAGCACTGTTACTCAGCTCTGTGACCAGTAAACAAAACTGATACTGAGCTCTCTGTCCAGTAAACAGCGCTGATACTCAGCTCTGTGACTCGTAAACAGCACTGATACTCAGCTCTGTGTCCAGTAAACTCACTGATACTCAGTTCTGTGACCAGTAAAAAGCACTGATACTCAGCTCTGTGACGAGTAAACAGCACTGATACTCAGCTCTGCGACCAGTAAACAACAAGTGAACAACACTGATACTCAGCTCTGTGACCAGTAAAAAGCCCTGATACTCAGCTCTGTGATGAATAAACAGCACTGATTCTCAGCTCTGCGACCAGTAAACAACAAGTGAACAAAACTGATACTCAGCTCTGAGACTAGTAAACAGCACTGATACTCAGCTCTGTGCCAAGTAAACAACACTGATACTCAGTTCGGTACCGAGTAAACAACATTGTTATTCTGCCCCGTGAGCTGTAAACAACATTTATAATCTGCCTGTGAACAGTAAACAACACTGATACTCTATTCTGTGTCCAGTAATCAGCACTGATACTGAGCTCTGTATCCTGTAAACAGCACTGATACTCAGTTTGTTGTCCAGTAAACAACACTGATACTCAGCTCTGTGAACAGTAAACATTACTGATATTCAGCTCTATGTCCAGTAAACAACACTGATACTCAGTTCTGTGACCTGTAAACAGCACTGATACTCAGCTCTGTTTACAGTAATCGGCACTGATACTGAGCTCTGTGTCCTATAAACAGCACTGATACTCGGTTGTGTGACCAGTAAACCACACTGATACTCAGTTCTGTGACCAGTAAACTCACTGATACTCAGTTCTGTGACCTGTAAACAACACTGTTACTGAGCTCTGTGTCCTGTAATCAGCTGTGATACTGAGCTCTGTGTCCTGTAAACAGCGCTGATACTCGGTTGTGTGACCAGTAAACCACACTGATACTCAGTTTTGTGACCAGTAAACTCACTGATACACAGTTCTGTGACCAGTAACCACACTGATACTCAGCTCTGTGAACAGCAAACAGACCTGATACTCAGCTCTGTGACATGTAAACAGCTCTGATACTCAGTCTGTGACTAGTAAAAAGCACTGATACTCAGTTCTGTGACCAGAAAAAAGCACTGATACTCACCTCTGTGACGAGTAAACAGGACTGATACTCAGGTCTGCGACCAGTAAACACACTGATATTCAGCTCTGTGACCAGTAAACAACACTGATATTCAGCTTTGTGACTAGTAAACAGCACTGATACTCAGCTCTGTGTCCAGTAACACCACTAATACTCGCCTCTGTGCCCAGTAAACAACATTGATACTCAGTTCGTGTACCGAGTAAACAACATGGTTACTCTGCCCTGTGAGTAGTAAATAACATTGATACTCTGCCCTGTGACCAGTAAACAACCCTGATACTCAGTTCTGTGACCTGTAAACAATACTGATACTCAGCTCTGTTTCCAGTAATCAGCACTGATACTGAGCTCTGTGTACTGTAAACAGCACTGATACTCGGTTGTGTGACAGTAAATCACACTGATACTCAGTTCTGTGACCTGTAACACACTGATACTCAGTTCTGTGAGCAGTAAACAACACTGATTTTCAGCTCACTGACTACTATGCAGCACTGATACTCAGCTCTGTGTCCAGTAAACAGCACTGATACTCAGCTCTGTGACCTGTAAACAGCTCTGATACTCAGCTATGTGACCAGTAAACAGCACTGTTACTCAGCTCTGTGACCAGTAAACAGTACTGATACTCAGCTCTGTGACTTGTAAACAGCACTGATACTCAGCTCTGTGTCCAGTAAACACTACTGATACTCACCTCTGTGTCCAGTCAACAACACTGATACTCAGTTCGGTATCGAGTAAACAACATTGTTACTCTGCCCTGTGAGTAGTAAACAACACTGATACTCTATTCTGTGTCCAGTAATCAGCACTGATACTGAGCTCTGTATCCTGTAAACAGCACTGATACTCAGTTCGTTGTCCAATAAAAAACATTGATATACGGCTCTGAGACGAGTAAACAACACTGATACTCAGCCCCGTGCCCAGTAAACAACACTGATACTCAGCGCTGTGACAAGTGAAAAACACTGATACTCAGCTCTGTGACCAGTAAACAACACTGATACTCAGCTCTGTGACTAATAAACAGCACTGTTACTCAGCTCTGTGACCAGTAAACAAAACTGATACTCAGCTCTCTGTCCAGTAAACAGCGCTGATACTCAGCTCTGTGACTCGTAAACAGCACTGATACTCAGCTCTGTGTCCAGTAAACTCACTGATACTCAGTTCTGTGACCAGTAAAAAGCACTGATACTCAGCTCTGTGACGAGTAAACAGCACTGATACTCAGCTCTGCGACCAGTAAACAACAAGTGAACAACACTCATTCTCAGCTCTGTGACCAGTAAAAAGCCCTGATACTCAGCTCTGTGATGAATAAACAGCACTGATTCTCAGCTCTGCGACCAGTAAACAACAAGTGAACAAAACTGATACTCAGCTCTGAGACTAGTAAGCAGCACTGATACTCAGTTCTGTGACCAGTAAACAGTACTGATATTCAACTCTGTGTCCAGTAAACAGCACTGATACTCAGCTCTTTGACCAGTAAACAACACTGATATTCAGCTCTGTGACTAGTAAACAGCACTGATACTCAGCTCTGTGCCAAGTAAACAACACTGATACTCAGTTCGTTACCGAGTAAACAACATTGTTACTCTGCCCCGTGAGCTGTAAACAACATTTATAATCTGCCTGTGAACAGTAAACAACACTGATACTCTATTCTGTGTCCAGTAATCAGCACTGATACTGAGCTCTGTATCCTGTAAACAGCACTGATACTCAGTTTGTTGTCCAGTAAACAACACTGATACTCAGCTCTGTGAACAGTAAATATTACTGATATTCAGCTCTGTGTCCAGTAAACAACACTGATACTCAGTTCTGTGACCTGTAAACAACACTGATACTCAGCTCTGTTTCCAGTAATCGGCACTAATACTGAGCTCTGTGTCCTGTAAACAGCACTGATACTCGGTTGTGTGACCAGTAAAACACACTGATACTCAGTTCTGTGACCAGTAAACTCACTGATACTCAGTTCTGTGACCTGTAAACAACACTGTTACTGAGCTCTGTGTCCTGTAATCAGCTCTGATACTGAGCTCTGTGTCCTGTAAACAGCACTGATACTCGGTTGTGTGACCAGTAAACCACACTGATACTCAGTTCTGTGAACAGTAAACTCACTGATACACAGTTCTGTGACCAGTAAACACACTGATACTCAGCTCTGTGAACAGCAAACAGACCTGATACTCAGCTCTGTGAGCTGTAAACAGCTCTGATACTCAGTCTGTGACTAGTAAAAAGCACTGATATTCAGTTCTGTGACCAGAAAAAAGCACTGATACTCACCTCTGTGACGAGTAAACAGGACTGATACTCAGGTCTGCGACCAGTAAACACACTGATATTCAGCTCTGTGACCAGTAAACAACACTGATATTCAGCTTTGTGACTAGTAAACAGCACTGATACTCAGCTCTGTGTCCAGTAACACCACTGATACTCGCCTCTGTGCCCAGTAAACAACACTGATACTCAGTTCGTGTACTGAGTAAACAACATGGTTACTCTGCCCCGTGAGCTGTAAACAACATTTATAATCTGCCTGTGAACAGTAAACAACACTGATACTCTATTCTGTGTCCAGTAATCCGCACTGATACTGAGCTCTGTGTCCTGTAAACAGCACTGATACTCGGTTGTGTGACCAGTAAACCACACTGATACTCAGTTTTGTGACCAGTAAACTCACTGATACACAGTTCTGTGACCAGTAACCACACTGATACTCAGCTCTGTGAACAGCAAACAGACCTGATACTCAGCTCTGTGACATGTAAACAGCTCTGATACTCAGTCTGTGACTAGTAAAAAGCACTGATACTCAGTTCTGTGACCAGAAAAAAGCACTGATACTCACCTCTGTGACGAGTAAACAGGACTGATACTCAGGTCTGCGACCAGTAAACACACTGATATTCAGCTCTGTGACCAGTAAACAACACTGATATTCAGCTTTGTGACTAGTAAACAGCACTGATACTCAGCTCTGTGTCCAGTAACACCACTAATACTCGCCTCTGTGCCCAGTAAACAACATTGATACTCAGTTCGTGTACCGAGTATACAACATGGTTACTCTGCCCTGTGAGTAGTAAACAACATTGATACTCTGCCCTGTGACCAGTAAACAACCCTGATACTCAGTTCTGTGACCTGTAAACAATACTGATACTCAGCTCTGTTTCCAGTAATCAGCACTGATACTGAGCTCTGTGTACTGTAAACAGCACTGATACTCGGTTGTGTGACAGTAAATCACACTGATACTCAGTTCTGTGAGCAGTAAACAACACTGATTTTCAGCTCACTGACTACTATGCAGCACTGATACTCAGCTCTGTGTCCAGTAAACAGCACTGATACTCAGCTCTGTGACCTGTAAACAGCTCTGATACTGAGCTATGTGACCAGTAAACAGCACTGTTACTCAGCTCTGTGACCAGTAAACAGTACTGATACTCAGCTCTGTGACTTGTAAACAGCACTGATACTCAGCTCTGTGTCCAGTAAACACTACTGATACTCACCTCTGTGTCCAGTCAACAACACTGATACTCAGTTCGGTATCGAGTAAACAACATTGTTACTCTGCCCTGTGAGTAGTAAACAACACTGATACTCTATTCTGTGTCCAGTAATCAGCACTGATACTGAGCTCTGTATCCTGTAAACAGCACTGATACTCAGTTCGTTGTCCAATAAAAAACATTGATATACGGCTCTGAGACGAGTAAACAACACTGATACTCAGCCCCGTGCCCAGTAAACAACACTGATACTCAGCGCTGTGACAAGTGAAAAACACTGATACTCAGCTCTGTGACCAGTAAACAACACTGATACTCAGCTCTGTGACTAATAAACAGCACTGTTACTCAGCTCTGTGACCAGTAAACAAAACTGATACTCAGCTCTCTGTCCAGTAAACAGCGCTGATACTCAGCTCTGTGACTCGTAAACAGCACTGATACTCAGCTCTGTGTCCAGTAAACTCACTGATACTCAGTTCTGTGACCAGTAAAAAGCACTGATACTCAGCTCTGTGACGAGTAAACAGCACTGATACTCAGCTCTGCGACCAGTAAACAACAAGTGAACAACACTGATACTCAGCTCTGTGACCAGTAAAAAGCCCTGATACTCAGCTCTGTGATGAATAAACAGCACTGATTCTCAGCTCTGCGACCAGTAAACAACAAGTGAACAAAACTGATACTCAGCTCTGAGACTAGTAAGCAGCACTGATACTCAGTTCTGTGACCAGTAAACAGTACTGATATTCAACTCTGTGTCCAGTAAACAGCACTGATACTCAGCTCTTTGACCAGTAAACAACACTGATATTCAGCTCTGTGACTAGTAAACAGCACTGATACTCAGCTCTGTGCCAAGTAAACAACACTGATACTCAGTTCGTTACCGAGTAAACAACATTGTTACTCTGCCCCGTGAGCTGTAAACAACATTTATAATCTGCCTGTGAACAGTAAACAACACTGATACTCTATTCTGTGTCCAGTAATCAGCACTGATACTGAGCTCTGTATCCTGTAAACAGCACTGATACTCAGTTTGTTGTCCAGTAAACAACACTGATACTCAGCTCTGTGAACAGTAAATATTACTGATATTCAGCTCTGTGTCCAGTAAACAACACTGATACTCAGTTCTGTGACCTGTAAACAACACTGATACTCAGCTCTGTTTCCAGTAATCGGCACTAATACTGAGCTCTGTGTCCTGTAAACAGCACTGATACTCGGTTGTGTGACCAGTAAAACACACTGATACTCAGTTCTGTGACCAGTAAACTCACTGATACTCAGTTCTGTGACCTGTAAACAACACTGTTACTGAGCTCTGTGTCCTGTAATCAGCTCTGATACTGAGCTCTGTGTCCTGTAAACAGCACTGATACTCGGTTGTGTGACCAGTAAACCACACTGATACTCAGTTCTGTGAACAGTAAACTCACTGATACACAGTTCTGTGACCAGTAAACACACTGATACTCAGCTCTGTGAACAGCAAACAGACCTGATACTCAGCTCTGTGAGCTGTAAACAGCTCTGATACTCAGTCTGTGACTAGTAAAAAGCACTGATATTCAGTTCTGTGACCAGAAAAAAGCACTGATACTCACCTCTGTGACGAGTAAACAGGACTGATACTCAGGTCTGCGACCAGTAAACACACTGATATTCAGCTCTGTGACCAGTAAACAACACTGATATTCAGCTTTGTGACTAGTAAACAGCACTGATACTCAGCTCTGTGTCCAGTAACACCACTGATACTCGCCTCTGTGCCCAGTAAACAACACTGATACTCAGTTCGTGTACTGAGTAAACAACATGGTTACTCTGCCCCGTGAGCTGTAAACAACATTTATAATCTGCCTGTGAACAGTAAACAACACTGATACTCTATTCTGTGTCCAGTAATCCGCACTGATACTGAGCTCTGTGTCCTGTAAACAGCACTGATACTCGGTTGTGTGACCAGTAAACCACACTGATACTCAGTTTTGTGACCAGTAAACTCACTGATACACAGTTCTGTGACCAGTAACCACACTGATACTCAGCTCTGTGAACAGCAAACAGACCTGATACTCAGCTCTGTGACATGTAAACAGCTCTGATACTCAGTCTGTGACTAGTAAAAAGCACTGATACTCAGTTCTGTGACCAGAAAAAAGCACTGATACTCACCTCTGTGACGAGTAAACAGGACTGATACTCAGGTCTGCGACCAGTAAACACACTGATATTCAGCTCTGTGACCAGTAAACAACACTGATATTCAGCTTTGTGACTAGTAAACAGCACTGATACTCAGCTCTGTGTCCAGTAACACCACTAATACTCGCCTCTGTGCCCAGTAAACAACATTGATACTCAGTTCGTGTACCGAGTATACAACATGGTTACTCTGCCCTGTGAGTAGTAAACAACATTGATACTCTGCCCTGTGACCAGTAAACAACCCTGATACTCAGTTCTGTGACCTGTAAACAATACTGATACTCAGCTCTGTTTCCAGTAATCAGCACTGATACTGAGCTCTGTGTACTGTAAACAGCACTGATACTCGGTTGTGTGACAGTAAATCACACTGATACTCAGTTCTGTGAGCAGTAAACAACACTGATTTTCAGCTCACTGACTACTATGCAGCACTGATACTCAGCTCTGTGTCCAGTAAACAGCACTGATACTCAGCTCTGTGACCTGTAAACAGCTCTGATACTGAGCTATGTGACCAGTAAACAGCACTGTTACTCAGCTCTGTGACCAGTAAACAGTACTGATACTCAGCTCTGTGACTTGTAAACAGCACTGATACTCAGCTCTGTGTCCAGTAAACACTACTGATACTCACCTCTGTGTCCAGTCAACAACACTGATACTCAGTTCGGTATCGAGTAAACAACATTGTTACTCTGCCCTGTGAGTAGTAAACAACACTGATACTCTATTCTGTGTCCAGTAATCAGCACTGATACTGAGCTCTGTATCCTGTAAACAGCACTGATACTCAGTTCGTTGTCCAATAAAAAACATTGATATACGGCTCTGAGACGAGTAAACAACACTGATACTCAGCCCCGTGCCCAGTAAACAACACTGATACTCAGCGCTGTGACAAGTGAAAAACACTGATACTCAGCTCTGTGACCAGTAAACAACACTGATACTCAGCTCTGTGACTAATAAACAGCACTGTTACTCAGCTCTGTGACCAGTAAACAAAACTGATACTCAGCTCTCTGTCCAGTAAACAGCGCTGATACTCAGCTCTGTGACTCGTAAACAGCACTGATACTCAGCTCTGTGTCCAGTAAACTCACTGATACTCAGTTCTGTGACCAGTAAAAAGCACTGATACTCAGCTCTGTGACGAGTAAACAGCACTGATACTCAGCTCTGCGACCAGTAAACAACAAGTGAACAACACTGATACTCAGCTCTGTGACCAGTAAAAAGCACTGATACTCAGCTCTGTGATGAATAAACAGCACTGATTCTCAGCTCTGCGACCAGTAAACAACAAGTGAACAAAACTGATACTCAGCTCTGAGACTAGTAAGCAGCACTGATACTCAGTTCTGTGACCAGTAAACAGTACTGATATTCAACTCTGTGTCCAGTAAACAGCACTGATACTCAGCTCTTTGACCAGTAAACAACACTGATATTCAGCTCTGTGACTAGTAAACAGCACTGTTACTCAGCTCTGTGACCAGTAAACAAAACTGATACTCAGCTCTCTGTCCAGTAAACAGCGCTGATACTCAGCTCTGTGACTCGTAAACAGCACTGATACTCAGCTCTGTGTCCAGTAAACTCACTGATACTCAGTTCTGTGACCAGTAAAAAGCACTGATACTCAGCTCTGTGACGAGTAAACAGCACTGATACTCAGCTCTGCGACCAGTAAACAACAAGTGAACAACACTGATACTCAGCTCTGTGACCAGTAAAAAGCCCTGATACTCAGCTCTGTGATGAATAAACAGCACTGATTCTCAGCTCTGCGACCAGTAAACAACAAGTGAACAAAACTGATACTCAGCTCTGAGACTAGTAAGCAGCACTGATACTCAGTTCTGTGACCAGTAAACAGTACTGATATTCAACTCTGTGTCCAGTAAACAGCACTGATACTCAGCTCTTTGACCAGTAAACAACACTGATATTCAGCTCTGTGACTAGTAAACAGCACTGATACTCAGCTCTGTGCCAAGTAAACAACACTGATACTCAGTTCGTTACCGAGTAAACAACATTGTTACTCTGCCCCGTGAGCTGTAAACAACATTTATAATCTGCCTGTGAACAGTAAACAACACTGATACTCTATTCTGTGTCCAGTAATCAGCACTGATACTGAGCTCTGTATCCTGTAAACAGCACTGATACTCAGTTTGTTGTCCAGTAAACAACACTGATACTCAGCTCTGTGAACAGTAAATATTACTGATATTCAGCTCTGTGTCCAGTAAACAACACTGATACTCAGTTCTGTGACCTGTAAACAACACTGATACTCAGCTCTGTTTCCAGTAATCGGCACTAATACTGAGCTCTGTGTCCTGTAAACAGCACTGATACTCGGTTGTGTGACCAGTAAAACACACTGATACTCAGTTCTGTGACCAGTAAACTCACTGATACTCAGTTCTGTGACCTGTAAACAACACTGTTACTGAGCTCTGTGTCCTGTAATCAGCTCTGATACTGAGCTCTGTGTCCTGTAAACAGCACTGATACTCGGTTGTGTGACCAGTAAACCACACTGATACTCAGTTCTGTGACCAGTAAACTCACTGATACACAGTTCTGTGACCAGTAAACACACTGATACTCAGCTCTGTGAACAGCAAACAGACCTGATACTCAGCTCTGTGAGCTGTAAACAGCTCTGATACTCAGTCTGTGACTAGTAAAAAGCACTGATATTCAGTTCTGTGACCAGTAAACAACACTGATACTCAGTTCGTGTACTGAGTAAACAACATGGTTACTCTGCCCTGTGAGTAGTAAACAACATTGATACTCTGCCCTGTGTCCAGTAAACAACCCTGATACTCAGTTCTGTGACCTGTAAACAATACTGACACTCAGCTCTGTTTCCAGTAATCAGCACTGATACTGAGCTCTGTGTACTGTAAACAGCACTGATACTCGGTTGTGTGACCAGAAAATCACACTGATACTCAGTTCTGTGACCTGTAACACACTGATACTCAGTTCTGTGAGCAGTGAACAACACTGATTTTCAGCTCACTGACTACTATGCAGCACTGATACTCAGCTCTGTGTCCAGTAAACAGCACTGATACTCAGCTCTGTGTCCAGTAAACAGCACTGATACTCAGCTCTGTGTCCAGTAAACAACACTGTTACTCACCTCTGTGCCCAGTAAAAAACACTGATACTCAGTTTGGTACCACGTAAGCAACACAGTTACTCTGCCCTGTGACGGGTAAACAACATTGATAATCTGCCCTGTGACTGGTAAACAATACTGATACTCAGCCCCGTGTCCAGTAAACAACACTGATACACAGCTCTGTGACCAGTGAAAAACATTGAAACTCAGCTCTGTGACCAGTAAACATTACTGATATTCAGCTCTGTGTCCAGTAAACAACACTGATACTCAGTTCTGTGACCTGTAAACAACACTGATACTCAGCTCTGTTTCCAATAATCAGCACTGATACTGAGCTCTGTGTCCTGTAAACATCACTGATACTCGGTTGTGTGACCAGTAAACCACACTGTTAGTCAGTTCTGTGACCTGTAACACTCTGATACTCAGTTCTGTAAGCAGTAAACAACATTGATTTTCAGCTCTCTGACTAGTATGCAGCACTGATACTCTGCTCTGTGCCCAGTAAACAACACTGATACTCAGTTCTGTGACCAGTAAACTCACTGATACACAGTTCTGTGACCAGTAAGCACACTGATACTCAGCTCTGTGAACAGCAAACAGCCCTGATACTCAGCTCTGTGACCTGTAAACAGCTCTGATACACCGTCTGTGACTAGTAAACAGCACTGATACTCAGTTCTGTGACCAGTAAAGAGCACTGATACTCAGCTCTGTGACCTGTAAACAGCTCTGATACTCAGCTATGTAACCAGTAAACAGCACTGATACTCAGCTCTGTGACCAGTAAACAACACTGATACTCAGCTCTGTGACTAATAAACCGCACTGTTACTCAGCTCTGTGACCAGTAAACAACACTGATACTCAGTTCTGTGTCCTGTAAACAGCAGTGATACTCAGCTCTGTGACTTGTAAACAGCACTGATACTCTGCTCTGTGTTCAGTAAACAACACTGATACTCAGTTCTATGACCAGTAATCAGCACTGATACTCAGTTCTGTAACCCGTATACAACACTGATACTCAGTTCAGTACCGCGTAAACAACACTGTTACTCTGCCCTGTGACGAGTAAACAACATTGATAATCTGCCCTGTGAACAGTAAACAACACTGATACTCTCTTCTGCGTCCAGTAATCAGCCCTGATACTCAGTTGTGTGACCATTAAACCACACAGATACTCACTTCTTTGACCAATAAACACACTGATACTCAGTTCTGTGACCAGTAATCAGCACTGATATTCAGCTCTGTGACTAGTACGCAACACTGATACTCAGCTCTGTGATCAGTAAACAATACTGATATTCAGCTCGGTGTCCAGTAAACAACACTGATACTCAGTTCTGTGATCAGTAAACAATACTGATATTCAGCTCTGTGTCCAGTAAACAACACTGATACTCAGTTCTGTGACCTGTAAACAACACTGTTACTGAGTTCTGTGTCCTGTAATCAGCTCTGATACTGAGCTCTGTGTCCTGTAAACAGCACTGATACTCGGTTGTGTGACCAGTAAACCACACTGATACTCAGTTCTGTGACCTATAAACACACTGATATTCAGTTCTGTGACCAGTAAACAGCACTGATATTCAGCTCTGTGAATACTACGCAGCACTGATACTCAGCTCTGTGTCTAGTAAACTCACTGATACTCAGTTCTGTGACCAGTAAAAAGCACTGATACTCAGCTCTGTGACGAGTAAACAGCACTGATACTCAGCTCTGCGACCAGTAAACAACAAGTGAACAACACTGATACTCAGCTCTGTGACCAGTAAAAAGCCCTGATACTCAGCTCTGTGATGAGTAAACAGCACTGATTCTCAGCTCTGCGACCAGTAAACAACAAGTGAACAAAACTGATACTCAGCTCTGAGACTAGTAAACAGCACTGATACTCAGTTCTGTGACCAGTAAACAGTACTGATATTCAGCTTTGTGTCCAGTAAACAGCACTGATACTCTGCTCTTTGACCAGTAAACAACACTGATATTCAGCTCTGTGACTAGTAAACAGCACTGATACTCAGCTCTGTGTCCAGTAAACACCACTGATACTCACCTCTGTGCCAAGTAAACAACACTGATACTCAGTTCGGTACCGAGTAAACAACATTGTTACTCTGCCCCGTGAGCATTAAACAACATTGATAATCTGCCTGTGAACAGTAAACAACACTGATACTCTATTCTGTGTCCAGTATTCAGCACTGATACTGAGCTCTGTATCCTGTAAACAGCACTGATACTCAGTTTGTTGTCCAGTAAACAACATTGATATGCGGCTCTGTGACAAGTAAACAACACTGATACTCAGCCCCGTGTCCAGTAAACAACACTGATACTCAGCTCTGTGACCAGTAAACATTACTGATATTCAGCTCTGTGTCCAGTAAACAACACTGATACTCAGTTCTGTGACCAGTAAACAACACTGATACTCAGCTCTGTGACCAGTAAACAGTACTGATACTCAGCTCTGTGACTTGTAAACAGCACTGATACTCAGCTCTGTGTCCAGTAAACACTACTGATATTCACCTCTGTGTCCAGTCAACAACACTGATACTCAGTTCGGTACCGAGTAAACAACATTGTTACTCTGCCCTGTGAGTAGTAAACAACATTGATACTCTGCCCTGTAACCAGTAAACAACACTGATACTCTATTCTGTGTCCAGTAATCAGCACTGATACTGAGCTCTGTATCCTGTAAACAGCACTGATACTCAGTTTGTTGTCCAATAAAAAACATTGATATACGGCTCTGAGACGAGTAAACAACACTGATACTCAGCCCCGTGCCCAGTAAACAACACTGATACTCAGCTCTGTGACAAGTGAAAAACACTGATACTCAGCTCTGTGACCAGTAAACAACACTGATACTCAGCTCTGTGACTAATAAACAGCACTGTTACTCAGCTCTGTGACCAGTAAACAAAACTGATACTCAGCTCTCTGTCCAAAAAACAGCGCTGATACTCAGCTCTGTGACTCGTAAACAGCACTGACACTCAGCTCTGTGTCCAGTAAACAACACTGTTACTCACCTCTGTGCCCAGTAAAAAACACTGATACTCAGTTTGGTACCACGTAAGCAACACAGTTACTCTGCCCTGTGACGGGTAAACAACATTGATAATCTGCCCTGTGACGAGTAAACAATACTGATACTCAGCCCCGTGTCCAGTAAACAACACTGATACACAGCTCTGTGACCAGTGAAAAACATTGAAACTCAGCTCTGTGACCAGTAAACATTACTGATATTCAGCTCTGTGTCCAGTAAACAACACTGATACTCAGTTCTGTGACCTGTAAACAACACTGATACTCAGCTCTGTTTCCAATAATCAGCACTGATACTGAGCTCTGTGTCCTGTAAACATCACTGCTACTCGGTTGTGTGACCAGTAAACCACACTGTTAGTCAGTTCTGTGACCTGTAACACTCTGATACTCAGTTCTGTAAGCAGTAAACAACATTGATTTTCAGCTCTCTGACTAGTATGCAGCACTGATACTCTGCTCTGTGCCCAGTAAACAACACTGATACTCAGTTCTGTGACCAGTAAACTCACTGATACACAGTTCTGTGACCAGTAAGCACACTGATACTCAGCTCTGTGAACAGCAAACAGCCCTGATACTCAGCTCTGTGACCTGTAAACAGCTCTGATACACCGTCTGTGACTAGTAAACAGCACTGATACTCAGTTCTGTGACCAGTAAAGAGCACTGATACTCAGCTCTGTGACCTGTAAACAGCTCTGATACTCAGCTATGTAACCAGTAAACAGCACTGATGCTCAGCTCTGTGACCAGTAAACAACACTGATACTCAGCTCTGTGACTAATAAACCGCACTGTTACTCAGCTCTGTGACCAGTAAACAACACTGATACTCAGTTCTGTGTCCTGTAAACAGCAGTGATACTCAGCTCTGTGACTTGTAAACAGCACTGATACTCTGCTCTGTGTTCAGTAAACAACACTGATACTCAGTTCTATGACCAGTAATCAGCACTGATACTCAGTTCTGTAACCCGTATACAACTCTGATACTCAGTTCAGTACCGCGTAAACAACACTGTTACTCTGCCCTGTGACGAGTAAACAACATTGATAATCTGCCCTGTGAACAGTAAACAACACTGATACTCTCTTCTGCGTCCAGTAATCAGCCCTGATACTCAGTTGTGTGACCATTAAACCACACAGATACTCACTTCTTTGACCAATAAACACACTGATACTCAGTTCTGTGACCAGTAATCAGCACTGATATTCAGCTCTGTGACTAGTACGCAACACTGATACTCAGCTCTGTGATCAGTAAACAATACTGATATTCAGCTCGGTGTCCAGTAAACAACACTGATACTCAGTTCTGTGATCAGTAAACAATACTGATATTCAGCTCTGTGTCCAGTAAACAACACTGATACTCAGTTCTGTGACCTGTAAACAACACTGTTACTGAGTTCTGTGTCCTGTAATCAGCTCTGATACTGAGCTCTGTGTCCTGTAAACAGCACTGATACTCGGTTGTGTGACCAGTAAACCACACTGATACTCAGTTCTGTGACCTATAAACACACTGATATTCAGTTCTGTGACCAGTAAACAGCACTGATATTCAGCTCTGTGAATAGTACGCAGCACTGATACTCAGCTCTGTGTCTAGTAAACTCACTGATACTCAGTTCTGTGACCAGTAAAAAGCACTGATACTCAGCTCTGTGACGAGTAAACAGCACTGATACTCAGCTCTGCGACCAGTAAACAACAAGTGAACAACACTGATACTCAGCTCTGTGACCAGTAAAAAGCCCTGATACTCAGCTCTGTGATGAGTAAACAGCACTGATTCTCAGCTCTGCGACCAGTAAACAACAAGTGAACAAAACTGATACTCAGCTCTGAGACTAGTAAACAGCACTGATACTCAGTTCTGTGACCAGTAAACAGTACTGATATTCAGCTTTGTGTCCAGTAAACAGCACTGATACTCTGCTCTTTGACCAGTAAACAACACTGATATTCAGCTCTGTGACTAGTAAACAGCACTGATACTCAGCTCTGTGTCCAGTAAACACCACTGATACTCACCTCTGTGCCAAGTAAACAACACTGATACTCAGTTCGGTACCGAGTAAACAACATTGTTACTCTGCCCCGTGAGCATTAAACAACATTGATAATCTGCCTGTGAACAGTAAACAACACTGATACTCTATTCTGTGTCCAGTAATCAGCACTGATACTGAGCTCTGTATCCTGTAAACAGCACTGATACTCAGTTTGTTGTCCAGTAAACAACATTGATATGCGGCTCTGTGACAAGTAAACAACACTGATACTCAGCCCCGTGTCCAGTAAACAACACTGATACTCAGCTCTGTGACCAGTAAACATTACTGATATTCAGCTCTGTGTCCAGTAAACAACACTGATACTCAGTTCTGTGACCAGTAAACAACACTGATACTCAGCTCTGTTTCCAGTAATCGGCACTGATACTGAGCTCTGTGTCCTGTAAACAGCACTGATACTCGGTTGTGTGACCAGTAAACCACACTGATACTCAGTTCTGTGACCAGTATACTCACTGATACTCAGTTCTGTGACCTGTAACACACTGATACTCAGTTCTGTGAGCAGTAAACAACACTGATTTTCAGCTCACTGACTACTATGCAGCACTGATACTCAGCTCTGTGTCCAGTAAACAGCACTGATACTCAGCTCTGTGACCTGTAAACAGCTCTGATACTCAGCTCTGTGACTTGTAAACAGCACTGATACTCAGCTCTGTGTCCAGTAAACAACACTGATACTCAGTTCGGTACCGAGTAAACAACATTGTTACTCTGCCCTGTGAGTAGTAAACAACATTGATACTCTGCCCTGTAACCAGTAAACAACACTGATACTCTATTCTGTGTCCAGTAATCAGCACTGATACTGAGCTCTGTATCCTGTAAACAGCACTGATACTCAGTTCGTTGTCCAGTAAAAAACATTGATATATGGCTCTGTGACGAGTAAACAACACTATACTCAGCTCTCTGTCCAGTAAATAGCGCTGATACTCAGCTCTGTGACTCGTAAACAGCACTGATACTCAGCTCTGTGTAAAGTAAACTCACTGATACTCAGTTCTGTGACCAGTAAAAAGCACTGATACTCAGCTCTGCGACCAGTAAACAACAAGTGAACAACACTGATACTCAGCTCTGTGACCAGTAAAAAGCCCTGATACTCAGCTCTGTGATGAGTAAACAGCACTGATTCTCAGCTCTGCGACCAGTAAACAACAAGTGAACAAAACTGATACTCAGCTCTGAGACTAGTAAACAGCACTGATACTCAGTTCTGTGACCAGTAAACAGTACTGATATTCAGCTCTGTGTCCAGTAAACAGCACTGATACTCAGCTCTTTAACCAGTAAACAACACTGATATTCAGCTCTGTGACTAGTAAACAGCACTGATACTCAGCTCTGTGTCCAGTAAACACCACTGATACTCACCTCTGTGCCAAGTGAACAACACTGATACTCAGTTCGGTACCGAGTAAACAACATTGTTACTCTGCCCCATGAGCATTAAACAACATTGATAATCTGCCTGTGAACAGTAAACAACACTGATACTCTATTCTGTGTCCAGTAATCAGCACTCATACTGAGCTCTGTATCCTGTAAACAGCACTGATACTCAGTTTGTTGTCCAGTAAACAACATTGATATGCGGCTCTGTGACAAGTAAACAACACTGATACTCAGCCCCGTGTCCAGTAAACAACACTGATACTCAGCTCTGTGTCCAGTAAACAACACTGATACTCAGCTCTGTTTCCAGTAATCGGCACTGATACTGAGCTCTGTGTCCTATAAACAGCACTGATACTCGGTTGTGTGACCAGTAAACCACACTGATACTCAGTTCTGTGACCAGTAAACTCACTGATACTCAGTTCTGTGACCTGTAAACAACACTGTTACTGAGCTCTGTGTCCTGTAATCAGCTCTGATACTGAGCTCTGTGTCCTGTAAACAGCACTGATACTCGGTTGTGTGACCAGCAAACCACACTGATACTCAGTTTTGTGACCAGTAAACACACTGATACTCAGCTCTGTGAACAGCAAACAGACCTGATACTCAGCTCTGTGACCTGTAAACAGCTCTGATACTCAGTCTGTGACTAGTAAAAAGCACTGATACTCAGTTCTGTGACCAGAAAAAAGCACTGATACTCACCTCTGTGACGAGTAAACAGGACTGATACTCAGGTCTGCGACCAGTAAACACACTGATATTCAGCTCTGTGACCAGTAAACAACACTGATATTCAGCTTTGTGACTAGTAAACAGCACTGATACTCAGCTCTGTGTCCAGTAACACCACTGATACTCGCCTCTGTGCCCAGTAAACAACATTGATACTCAGTTCGTGTACCGAGTAAACAACATGGTTACTCTGCCCTGTGAGTAGTAAACAACATTGATACTCTGCCCTGAGACCAGTAAACAACCCTGATACTCAGTTCTGTGACCTGTAAACAATACTGATACTCAGCTCTGTTTCCAGTAATCAGCACTGATACTCAGCTCTGTGACTAATAAACAGCACTGTTACTCAGCTCTGTGACCAGTAAACAAAACTGATACTGAGCTCTCTGTCCAGTAAACAGCGCTGATACTCAGCTCTGTGACTCGTAAACAGCACTGATACTCAGCTCTGTGTCCAGTAAACTCACTGATACTCAGTTCTGTGACCAGTAAAAAGCACTGATACTCAGCTCTGTGACGAGTAAACAGCACTGATACTCAGCTCTGCGACCAGTAAACAACAAGTGAACAACACTGATACTCAGCTCTGTGACCAGTAAAAAGCCCTGATACTCAGCTCTGTGATGAATAAACAGCACTGATTCTCAGCTCTGCGACCAGTAAACAACAAGTGAACAAAACTGATACTCAGCTCTGAGACTAGTAAACAGCACTGATACTCAGCTCTGTGCCAAGTAAACAACACTGATACTCAGTTCGGTACCGAGTAAACAACATTGTTATTCTGCCCCGTGAGCTGTAAACAACATTTATAATCTGCCTGTGAACAGTAAACAACACTGATACTCTATTCTGTGTCCAGTAATCAGCACTGATACTGAGCTCTGTATCCTGTAAACAGCACTGATACTCAGTTTGTTGTCCAGTAAACAACACTGATACTCAGCTCTGTGAACAGTAAACATTACTGATATTCAGCTCTATGTCCAGTAAACAACACTGATACTCAGTTCTGTGACCTGTAAACAGCACTGATACTCAGCTCTGTTTCCAGTAATCGGCACTGATACTGAGCTCTGTGTCCTATAAACAGCACTGATACTCGGTTGTGTGACCAGTAAACCACACTGATACTCAGTTCTGTGACCAGTAAACTCACTGATACTCAGTTCTGTGACCTGTAAACAACACTGTTACTGAGCTCTGTGTCCTGTAATCAGCTGTGATACTGAGCTCTGTGTCCTGTAAACAGCGCTGATACTCGGTTGTGTGACCAGTAAACCACACTGATACTCAGTTTTGTGACCAGTAAACTCACTGATACACAGTTCTGTGACCAGTAACCACACTGATACTCAGCTCTGTGAACAGCAAACAGACCTGATACTCAGCTCTGTGACATGTAAACAGCTCTGATACTCAGTTCTGTGACCAGAAAAAAGCACTGATACTCACCTCTGTGACGAGTAAACAGGACTGATACTCAGGTCTGCGACCAGTAAACACACTGATATTCAGCTCTGTGACCAGTAAACAACACTGATATTCAGCTTTGTGACTAGTAAACAGCACTGATACTCAGCTCTGTGTCCAGTAACACCACTAATACTCGCCTCTGTGCCCAGTAAACAACATTGATACTCAGTTCGTGTACCGAGTAAACAACATGGTTACTCTGCCCTGTGAGTAGTAAACAACATTGATACTCTGCCCTGTGACCAGTAAACAACCCTGATACTCAGTTCTGTGACCTGTAAACAATACTGATACTCAGCTCTGTTTCCAGTAATCAGCACTGATACTGAGCTCTGTGTACTGTAAACAGCACTGATACTCGGTTGTGTGACAGTAAATCACACTGATACTCAGTTCTGTGACCTGTAACACACTGATACTCAGTTCTGTGAGCAGTAAACAACACTGATTTTCAGCTCACTGACTACTATGCAGCACTGATACTCAGCTCTGTGTCCAGTAAACAGCACTGATACTCAGCTCTGTGACCTGTAAACAGCTCTGATACTCAGCTATGTGACCAGTAAACAGCACTGTTACTCAGCTCTGTGACCAGTAAACAGTACTGATACTCAGCTCTGTGACTTGTAAACAGCACTGATACTCAGCTCTGTGTCCAGTAAACACTACTGATACTCACCTCTGTGTCCAGTCAACAACACTGATACTCAGTTCGGTATCGAGTAAACAACATTGTTACTCTGCCCTGTGAGTAGTAAACAACACTGATACTCTATTCTGTGTCCAGTAATCAGCACTGATACTGAGCTCTGTATCCTGTAAACAGCACTGATACTCAGTTCGTTGTCCAATAAAAAACATTGATATACGGCTCTGAGACGAGTAAACAACACTGATACTCAGCCCCGTGCCCAGTAAACAACACTGATACTCAGCGCTGTGACAAGTGAAAAACACTGATACTCAGCTCTGTGACCAGTAAACTCACTGATACTCAGTTCTGTGACCTGTAAACAACACTGTTACTGAGCTCTGTGTCCTGTAATCAGCTCTGATACTGAGCTCTGTGTCCTGTAAACAGCACTGATACTCGGTTGTGTGACCAGCAAACCACACTGATACTCAGTTTTGTGACCAGTAAACACACTGATACTCGGCTCTGTGAACAGCAAACAGACCTGATACTCAGCTCTGTGACCTGTAAACAGCTCTGATACTCAGTCTGTGACTAGTAAAAAGCACTGATACTCAGTTCTGTGACCAGAAAAAAGCACTGATACTCACCTCTGTGACGAGTAAACAGGACTGATACTCAGGTCTGCGACCAGTAAACACACTGATATTCAGCTCTGTGACCAGTAAACAACACTGATATTCAGCTTTGTGACTAGTAAACAGCACTGATACTCAGCTCTGTGTCCAGTAACACCACTGATACTCGCCTCTGTGCCCAGTAAACAACATTGATACTCAGTTCGTGTACCGAGTAAACAACATGGTTACTCTGCCCTGTGAGTAGTAAACAACATTGATACTCTGCCCTGAGACCAGTAAACAACCCTGATACTCAGTTCTGTGACCTGTAAACAATACTGATACTCAGCTCTGTTTCCAGTAATCAGCACTGATACTCAGCTCTGTGACTAATAAACAGCACTGTTACTCAGCTCTGTGACCAGTAAACAAAACTGATACTGAGCTCTCTGTCCAGTAAACAGCGCTGATACTCAGCTCTGTGACTCGTAAACAGCACTGATACTCAGCTCTGTGTCCAGTAAACTCACTGATACTCAGTTCTGTGACCAGTAAAAAGCACTGATACTCAGCTCTGTGACGAGTAAACAGCACTGATACTCAGCTCTGCGACCAGTAAACAACAAGTGAACAACACTGATACTCAGCTCTGTGACCAGTAAAAAGCCCTGATACTCAGCTCTGTGATGAATAAACAGCACTGATTCTCAGCTCTGCGACCAGTAAACAACAAGTGAACAAAACTGATACTCAGCTCTGAGACTAGTAAACAGCACTGATACTCAGCTCTGTGCCAAGTAAACAACACTGATACTCAGTTCGGTACCGAGTAAACAACATTGTTATTCTGCCCCGTGAGCTGTAAACAACATTTATAATCTGCCTGTGAACAGTAAACAACACTGATACTCTATTCTGTGTCCAGTAATCAGCACTGATACTGAGCTCTGTATCCTGTAAACAGCACTGATACTCAGTTTGTTGTCCAGTAAACAACACTGATACTCAGCTCTGTGAACAGTAAACATTACTGATATTCAGCTCTATGTCCAGTAAACAACACTGATACTCAGTTCTGTGACCTGTAAACAGCACTGATACTCAGCTCTGTTTCCAGTAATCGGCACTGATACTGAGCTCTGTGTCCTATAAACAGCACTGATACTCGGTTGTGTGACCAGTAAACCACACTGATACTCAGTTCTGTGACCAGTAAACTCACTGATACTCAGTTCTGTGACCTGTAAACAACACTGTTACTGAGCTCTGTGTCCTGTAATCAGCTGTGATACTGAGCTCTGTGTCCTGTAAACAGCGCTGATACTCGGTTGTGTGACCAGTAAACCACACTGATACTCAGTTTTGTGACCAGTAAACTCACTGATACACAGTTCTGTGACCAGTAACCACACTGATACTCAGCTCTGTGAACAGCAAACAGACCTGATACTCAGCTCTGTGACATGTAAACAGCTCTGATACTCAGTCTGTGACTAGTAAAAAGCACTGATACTCAGTTCTGTGACCAGAAAAAAGCACTGATACTCACCTCTGTGACGAGTAAACAGGACTGATACTCAGGTCTGCGACCAGTAAACACACTGATATTCAGCTCTGTGACCAGTAAACAACACTGATATTCAGCTTTGTGACTAGTAAACAGCACTGATACTCAGCTCTGTGTCCAGTAACACCACTAATACTCGCCTCTGTGCCCAGTAAACAACATTGATACTCAGTTCGTGTACCGAGTAAACAACATGGTTACTCTGCCCTGTGAGTAGTAAACAACATTGATACTCTGCCCTGTGACCAGTAAACAACCCTGATACTCAGTTCTGTGACCTGTAAACAATACTGATACTCAGCTCTGTTTCCAGTAATCAGCACTGATACTGAGCTCTGTGTACTGTAAACAGCACTGATACTCGGTTGTGTGACAGTAAATCACACTGATACTCAGTTCTGTGACCTGTAACACACTGATACTCAGTTCTGTGAGCAGTAAACAACACTGATTTTCAGCTCACTGACTACTATGCAGCACTGATACTCAGCTCTGTGTCCAGTAAACAGCACTGATACTCAGCTCTGTGACCTGTAAACAGCTCTGATACTCAGCTATGTGACCAGTAAACAGCACTGTTACTCAGCTCTGTGACCAGTAAACAGTACTGATACTCAGCTCTGTGACTTGTAAACAGCACTGATACTCAGCTCTGTGTCCAGTAAACACTACTGATACTCACCTCTGTGTCCAGTCAACAACACTGATACTCAGTTCGGTATCGAGTAAACAACATTGTTACTCTGCCCTGTGAGTAGTAAACAACACTGATACTCTATTCTGTGTCCAGTAATCAGCACTGATACTGAGCTCTGTATCCTGTAAACAGCACTGATACTCAGTTCGTTGTCCAATAAAAAACATTGATATACGGCTCTGAGACGAGTAAACAACACTGATACTCAGCCCCGTGCCCAGTAAACAACACTGATACTCAGCGCTGTGACAAGTGAAAAACACTGATACTCAGCTCTGTGACCAGTAAACAACACTGATACTCAGCTCTGTGACTAATAAACAGCACTGTTACTCAGCTCTGTGACCAGTAAACAAAACTGATACTCAGCTCTCTGTCCAGTAAACAGCGCTGATACTCAGCTCTGTGACTCGTAAACAGCACTGATACTCAGCTCTGTGTCCAGTAAACTCACTGATACTCAGTTCTGTGACCAGTAAAAAGCACTGATACTCAGCTCTGTGACGAGTAAACAGCACTGATACTCAGCTCTGCGACCAGTAAACAACAAGTGAACAACACTCATTCTCAGCTCTGTGACCAGTAAAAAGCCCTGATACTCAGCTCTGTGATGAATAAACAGCACTGATTCTCAGCTCTGCGACCAGTAAACAACAAGTGAACAAAACTGATACTCAGCTCTGAGACTAGTAAGCAGCACTGATACTCAGTTCTGTGACCAGTAAACAGTACTGATATTCAACTCTGTGTCCAGTAAACAGCACTGATACTCAGCTCTTTGACCAGTAAACAACACTGATATTCAGCTCTGTGACTAGTAAACAGCACTGATACTCAGCTCTGTGCCAAGTAAACAACACTGATACTCAGTTCGTTACCGAGTAAACAACATTGTTACTCTGCCCCGTGAGCTGTAAACAACATTTATAATCTGCCTGTGAACAGTAAACAACACTGATACTCTATTCTGTGTCCAGTAATCAGCACTGATACTGAGCTCTGTATCCTGTAAACAGCACTGATACTCAGTTTGTTGTCCAGTAAACAACACTGATACTCAGCTCTGTGAACAGTAAATATTACTGATATTCAGCTCTGTGTCCAGTAAACAACACTGATACTCAGTTCTGTGACCTGTAAACAACACTGATACTCAGCTCTGTTTCCAGTAATCGGCACTAATACTGAGCTCTGTGTCCTGTAAACAGCACTGATACTCGGTTGTGTGACCAGTAAAACACACTGATACTCAGTTCTGTGACCAGTAAACTCACTGATACTCAGTTCTGTGACCTGTAAACAACACTGTTACTGAGCTCTGTGTCCTGTAATCAGCTCTGATACTGAGCTCTGTGTCCTGTAAACAGCACTGATACTCGGTTGTGTGACCAGTAAACCACACTGATACTCAGTTCTGTGACCAGTAAACTCACTGATACACAGTTCTGTGACCAGTAAACACACTGATACTCAGCTCTGTGAACAGCAAACAGACCTGATACTCAGCTCTGTGAGCTGTAAACAGCTCTGATACTCAGTCTGTGACTAGTAAAAAGCACTGATATTCAGTTCTGTGACCAGAAAAAAGCACTGATACTCACCTCTGTGACGAGTAAACAGGACTGATACTCAGGTCTGCGACCAGTAAACACACTGATATTCAGCTCTGTGACCAGTAAACAACACTGATATTCAGCTTTGTGACTAGTAAACAGCACTGATACTCAGCTCTGTGTCCAGTAACACCACTGATACTCGCCTCTGTGCCCAGTAAACAACACTGATACTCAGTTCGTGTACTGAGTAAACAACATGGTTACTCTGCCCCGTGAGCTGTAAACAACATTTATAATCTGCCTGTGAACAGTAAACAACACTGATACTCTATTCTGTGTCCAGTAATCAGCACTGATACTGAGCTCTGTGTCCTGTAAACAGCACTGATACTCGGTTGTGTGACCAGTAAACCACACTGATACTCAGTTTTGTGACCAGTAAACTCACTGATACACAGTTCTGTGACCAGTAACCACACTGATACTCAGCTCTGTGAACAGCAAACAGACCTGATACTCAGCTCTGTGACATGTAAACAGCTCTGATACTCAGTCTGTGACTAGTAAAAAGCACTGATACTCAGTTCTGTGACCAGAAAAAAGCACTGATACTCACCTCTGTGACGAGTAAACAGGACTGATACTCAGGTCTGCGACCAGTAAACACACTGATATTCAGCTCTGTGACCAGTAAACAACACTGATATTCAGCTTTGTGACTAGTAAACAGCACTGATACTCAGCTCTGTGTCCAGTAACACCACTAATACTCGCCTCTGTGCCCAGTAAACAACATTGATACTCAGTTCGTGTACCGAGTATACAACATGGTTACTCTGCCCTGTGAGTAGTAAACAACATTGATACTCTGCCCTGTGACCAGTAAACAACCCTGATACTCAGTTCTGTGACCTGTAAACAATACTGATACTCAGCTCTGTTTCCAGTAATCAGCACTGATACTGAGCTCTGTGTACTGTAAACAGCACTGATACTCGGTTGTGTGACAGTAAATCACACTGATACTCAGTTCTGTGACCTGTAACACACTGATACTCAGTTCTGTGAGCAGTAAACAACACTGATTTTCAGCTCACTGACGACTATGCAGCACTGATACTCAGCTCTGTGTCCAGTAAACAGCACTGATACTCAGCTCTGTGACCTGTAAACAGCTCTGATACTCAGCTATGTGACCAGTAAACAGCACTGTTACTCAGCTCTGTGACCAGTAAACAGTACTGATACTCAGCTCTGTGACTCGTAAACAGCACTGATACTCAGCTCTGTGTCCAGTAAACACTACTGATACTCACCTCTGTGTCCAGTCAACAACACTGATACTCAGTTCGGTATCGAGTAAACAACATTGTTACTCTGCCCTGTGAGTAGTAAACAACACTGATACTCTATTCTGTGTCCAGTAATCAGCACTGATACTGAGCTCTGTATCCTGTAAACAGCACTGATACTCAGTTCGTTGTCCAATAAAAAACATTGATATACGGCTCTGAGACGAGTAAACAACACTGATACTCAGCCCCGTGCCCAGTAAACAACACTGATACTCAGCGCTGTGACAAGTGAAAAACACTGATACTCAGCTCTGTGACCAGTAAACAACACTGATACTCAGCTCTGTGACTAATAAACAGCACTGTTACTCAGCTCTGTGACCAGTAAACAAAACTGATACTCAGCTCTCTGTCCAGTAAACAGCGCTGATACTCAGCTCTGTGACTCGTAAACAGCACTGATACTCAGCTCTGTGTCCAGTAAACTCACTGATACTCAGTTCTGTGACCAGTAAAAAGCACTGATACTCAGCTCTGTGACGAGTAAACAGCACTGATACTCAGCTCTGCGACCAGTAAACAACAAGTGAACAACACTGATACTCAGCTCTGTGACCAGTAAAAAGCCCTGATACTCAGCTCTGTGATGAATAAACAGCACTGATTCTCAGCTCTGCGACCAGTAAACAACAAGTGAACAAAACTGATACTCAGCTCTGAGACTAGTAAGCAGCACTGATACTCAGTTCTGTGACCAGTAAACAGTACTGATATTCAACTCTGTGTCCAGTAAACAGCACTGATACTCAGCTCTTTGACCAGTAAACAACACTGATATTCAGCTCTGTGACTAGTAAACAGCACTGATACTCAGCTCTGTGCCAAGTAAACAACACTGATACTCAGTTCGTTACCGAGTAAACAACATTGTTACTCTGCCCCGTGAGCTGTAAACAACATTTATAATCTGCCTGTGAACAGTAAACAACACTGATACTCTATTCTGTGTCCAGTAATCAGCACTGATACTGAGCTCTGTATCCTGTAAACAGCACTGATACTCAGTTTGTTGTCCAGTAAACAACACTGATACTCAGTTCTGTGACCTGTAAACAACACTGATACTCAGCTCTGTTTCCAGTAATCGGCACTAATACTGAGCTCTGTGTCCTGTAAACAGCACTGATACTCGGTTGTGTGACCAGTAAAACACACTGATACTCAGTTCTGTGACCAGTAAACTCACTGATACTCAGTTCTGTGACCTGTAAACAACACTGTTACTGAGCTCTGTGTCCTGTAATCAGCTCTGATACTGAGCTCTGTGTCCTGTAAACAGCACTGATACTCGGTTGTGTGACCAGTAAACCACACTGATACTCAGTTCTGTGACCAGTAAACTCACTGATACACAGTTCTGTGACCAGTAAACACACTGATACTCAGCTCTGTGAACAGCAAACAGACCTGATACTCAGCTCTGTGAGCTGTAAACAGCTCTGATACTCAGTCTGTGACTAGTAAAAAGCACTGATATTCAGTTCTGTGACCAGAAAAAAGCACTGATACTCACCTCTGTGACGAGTAAACAGGACTGATACTCAGGTCTGCGACCAGTAAACACACTGATATTCAGCTCTGTGACCAGTAAACAACACTGATATTCAGCTTTGTGACTAGTAAACAGCACTGATACTCAGCTCTGTGTCCAGTAACACCACTGATACTCGCCTCTGTGCCCAGTAAACAACACTGATACTCAGTTCGTGTACTGAGTAAACAACATGGTTACTCTGCCCTGTGAGTAGTAAACAACATTGATACTCTGCCCTGTGTCCAGTAAACAACCCTGATACTCAGTTCTGTGACCTGTAAACAATACTGACACTCAGCTCTGTTTCCAGTAATCAGCACTGATACTGAGCTCTGTGTACTGTAAACAGCACTGATACTCGGTTGTGTGACCAGAAAATCACACTGATACTCAGTTCTGTGACCTGTAACACACTGATACTCAGTTCTGTGAGCAGTGAACAACACTGATTTTCAGCTCACTGACTACTATGCAGGACTGATACTCAGCTCTGTGTCCAGTAAACAGCACTGATACTCAGCTCTGTGACCTGTAAACAGCTCTGATACTCAGCTATGTGACTAATAAACTCATTGATACTCAGTTCTCTGACCAGTAAAAAGCACTGATACTCAGCTCTGTGACGAGTAAACAGCACTGATACTCAGCTCTGCGACCAGTAAACAACAAGTGAACAACACTGATACTCAGCTCTGTGACCAGTAAAAAGCCCTGATACTCAGCTCTGTGATCAGTAAACAGCATTGATTCTCAGCTCTGCGACCAGTAAACAACAAGTGAACAAAACTGATACTCAGCTCTGAGACTAGTAAACAGCACTGATACTCAGTTCTGTGACCAGTAAACAACACTGATATTCAGCTCTGTGACTAGTAAACAGCACTGATACTCAGCTCTGTGCCAAGTAAACAACACTGATACTCAGTTCGGTACCGAGTAAACAACATTGTTACTCTGCCCCCTGAGCTTTAAACAACATTGATAATCTGCCTGTGAACAGTAAACAACACTGATACTCTATTCTGTGTCCAGTAATCAGCACTGATACTGAGCTCTGTATCCTGTAAACAGCACTGATACTCAGTTTGTTGTCCAGTAAACAACATTGATATGCGGCTCTGTGACAAGTAAACAACACTGATACTCAGCCCCGTGTCCAGTAAACAACACTGATACTCAGCTCTGTGACCAGTAAACATTACTGATATTCAGCTCTGTGTCCAGTAAACAACACTGATACTCAGTTCTGTGACCTGTAAACAACACTGATACTCAGCTCTGTTTCCAGTAATCGGCACTGATACTGAGCTCTGTGTCCTGTAAACAGCACTGATACTCAGTTGTGTGACCAGTAAACCATACTGATACTCAGTTCTGTGACCAGTAAACTCACTGATACTCAGTTCTGTGACCTGTAAACAACACTGTTACTGAGCTCTGTGTCCTGTAATCAGCTCTGATACTGAGCTCTGTGTCCTGTAAACAGCACTGATACTCGGTTGTGTGACCAGTAAACCACACTGATACTCAGTTCTGTGACCAGTAAACTCACTCATACACAGTTCTGTGACCAGTAAACACACTGATACTCAGCTCTGTGAACAGCAAACAGACCTGATACTCAGCTCTGTGACCTGTAAACAGCTCTGATACTCAGTCTGTGACTAGTAAAAAGCACTGATACTCAGTTCTGTGACCAGTAAATCACACTGATACTCAGTTCTGTGACCTGTAACACACTGATACTCAGTTCTGTGAGCAGTAAACAACACTGATTTTCAGCTCACTGACTACTATGCAGCACTGATACTCAGCTCTGTGTCCAGTAAACAGCACTGATACTCAGCTCTGTGACCTGTAAACAGCTCTGATACTCAGCTATGTGAACAGTAAACAACACTGTTACTCAGCTCTGTGACCAGTAAACAGTACTGATACTCAGCTCTGTGACTTGTAAACAGCACTGATACTCAGCTCTGTGTCCAGTAAACACTACTGATACTCACCTCTGTGTCCAGTAAACAACACTGATACTCAGTTCGCTACCGAGTAAACAACATTGTTACTCTGCCCTGTGAGTAGTAAACAACATTGATACTCTGCCCTGTAACCAGTAAACAACACTGATACTCTATTCTGTGTCCAGTAATCAGCACTGATACTGAGCTCTGTATCCTGTAAACAGCACTGATACTCAGTTCGTTGTCCAGTAAAAAACATTGATATACGGCTCTGTGACGAGTAAACAACACTGATACTCAGCCCCGTGTCCAGTAAACAACACTGATACACAGCTCTGTGACTAGTGAAAAACACTGATACTCAGCTCTGTGAACAGTAAACAACACTGATACTCAGCTCTGTGTATAATAAACAGCAATGTTACTCAGCTCTGTGACCAGTAAACAAAACTGATACTCAGCTCTCTGTCCAGTAAATAGCGCTGATACTCAGCTCTGTGACTCGTAAACAGCACTGATACTCAGCTCTGTGTCCAGTAAACAACACTGTTACTCACCTCTGTGCCCAGTAGAAAACACTGATACTCAGTTCGGTACCACGTAAACAACACTGTTACTCTATTCTGTGTCCAATAATCAGCACTGATACTGAGCTCTGTATCCTGTAAACAGCACTGATACTCAGTTCATTGTCCAGTAAACAACATTGATATACGGCTCTGTGACGAGTAAACAACACTGATACTCAGCCCCGTGTACAGTAAACAACACTGATACTCAGCTCTGTGACCAGTGAAAAACACTGATACTCAGCTCTGTGACCAGTAAACATTACTGATATTCAGCTCTGTGTCCAGTAAACAACACTGATACTCAGTTCTGTGACCTGTAAACAACACTGATACTTAGCTCTGTGACTAATAAACCACACTGTTACTCAGCTCTGTGACCAGTGAACAACACTGATACTCAGTTCTGTGTCCTGTTAACAGCACTGATACTCAGTTCTATGACCAGTAATCAGCACTGATACTCAGTTCTGTAACCAGTATACAATACTGATACACAGTTCGGTACCGCGTAAACAACACTGCTACTCTGCCCTGTGACGAGTAAACAACATTGATAATCTGCCCTGTGAAAAGTAAACAACACTGATACTCTCTTCTGTGTCCAGTAATCAGCCCTGATACTCAGTTGTGTGACCATTAAACCACACAGATACTCAGTTCTTTGACGAATAAACACACTGATACTCAGTTCTGTAACCAGTAATCAGCACTGATATTCAGCTCTGTGACTAGTACGCAGCACTGATACTCAGCTCTGTGATCAGTAAACAATACTGATATTTAGTTCTGTGTCCAGTAAATAACACTGATACTCAGTTCTGTGACCTGTAAACAACACTGATACTGAGCGCTGTGTCCTGTAATCAGCTCTGATACTGAACTCTGTGTCCTGTAAACAGCACTGATACTCGGTTGTGTGACCAGTAAACCACACTGATACTCAGTTCTGTGACCTATAAACACACTGATATTCAGTTCTGTGACCAGTAAACAACACTGATATTCAGCTCTGTGACTAGTACGCAGCACTGATACTCAGCTCTGTGTCCAGTAAACTCACTGATACTCAGTTCTGTGACCAGTAAAAATCACTGATACTCAGCTCTGTGACGAGTAAACAGCACTGATACTCAGCTCTGCGACCAGTAAACAACAAGTGAACAACACTGATACTCAGCTCTGTGACAAGTAAACAGCACTGATACTCAGCTCTGCGACCAGTAAACTACCAGTAAACAACACTGATATTCAGCTCTGAGACTGGTAAACAGCACTGATACTCAGTTCTGTGACCAGTAAACAGTACTGATATTCAGCTCTGTGTCCAGTAAACAGCACTGATACTCAGCTCTGTGACAAGTGAAAAACACTGATACTCAGCTCTGTGACCAGTAAACAACACTGATACTCAGCTCTGTGACTAATAAACAGCACTGTTACTCAGCTCTGTGACCAGTAAACAAAACTGATACTCAGCTCTCTGTCCAGTAAACAGCGCTGATACTCAGCTCTGTGACTCGTAAACAGCACTGATACTCAGCTCTGTGTCCAGTAAACTCACTGATACTCAGTTCTGTGACCAGTAAAAAGCACTGATACTCAGCTCTGTGACGAGTAAACAGCACTGATACTCAGCTCTGCGACCAGTAAACAACAAGTGAACAACACTGATACTCAGCTCTATGACCAGTAAAAAGCCCTGATACTCAGCTCTGTGATGAATAAACAGCACTGATACTCAGTTTGTTGTCCAGTAAACAACACAAATACTCAGCTCTGTGAACAGTAAACATTACTAATATTCAGCTCTGTGTCCAGTAAACAACACTGATACTCAGTTCTGTGACCTGTAAACAACACTGATACTCAGCTCTGTTTCCAGTAATCGGCACTGATACTGAGTTCTGTGTCCTATAAACAGCACGGATACTCGGTTGTGTGACCAGTAAACCACACTGATACTCAGTTTTGTGACCAGTAAACTCACTGATACACAGTTCTGTGACCAGTAAACACACTGATACTCAGCTCTGTGAACAGCAAACAACACTGATACTCAGTTCGGTACCGAGTAAACAACATTGTTACTCTGCCCTGTGAGTAGTAAACAACATTGATACTCTGCCCTGTAACCAGTAAACAACACTGATACTCTATTCTGTGTCCAGTAATCAGCACTGATACTGAGCTCTGTATCCTGTAAACAGCACTGATACTCAGTTCGTTGTCCAGTAAAAAACATTGATATACGGCTCTGTGACGAGTAAACAACACTGATACTCAGCCCCGTGTCCAGTAAACAACACTGATACACAGCTCTGTGACTAGTGAAAAACACTGATACTCAGCTCTGTGAACAGTAAACAACACTGATACTCAGCTCTGTGACTAATAAACAGCACTGTTACTCAGCTCTGTGACCAGTAAACAAAACTGATACTCAGCTCTCTGTCCAGTAAACAGCGCTGATACTCAGCTCTGTGACTCGTAAACAGCACTGATACTCAGCTCTGTGTCCAGTAAACAACACTGTTACTCATCTCTGTGCCCAGTAGAAAACACTGATACTCAGTTCGGTACCACGTAAACAACACTGTTACTCTATTCTGTGTCCAATAATCAGCACTGATACTGAGTTCTGTATCCTGTAAACAGCACTGATACTCAGTTCATTGTCCAGTAAACAACATTGATATACGGCTCTGTGACGAGTAAACAACACTGATACTCAGCCCCGTGTACAGTAAACAACACTGATACTCAGCTCTGTGACCAGTGAAAAACACTGATACTCAGCTCTGTGACCAGTAAACATTACTGATATTCAGCTCTGTGTCCAGTAAACAACACTGATACTCAGTTCTGTGACCTGTAAACAACACTGATACTCAGCTCTGTTTCCAGTAATCAAAACTCATACTGAGCTCTGTGTCCTGTAAACAGCACTGATACTCGGTTGTGTGACCAGTAAACCACACTGAAACTCAGTTCTGTGACCTGTAACACTCTGATACTCAGTTCTGTGAGCAGTAAACAACACTGATTTTCAGCTCTCTGACTAGTATGCAGCACTGATACTCAGCTCTGTGTCCAGTAAACAACACTGATACTCAGTTCTGTGACCAGCAAAATCACTGATACACAGTTCTATGACCAGTAAGCACACTGATACTCAGCTCTGTGAACAGCAAACAGCCCTGATACTCAGCTCTGTGACCTGTAAACAGCTCTGATACTCAGCCTGTGACTAGTAAACAGCACTGATACTCAGTTCTGTGACCAGTAAAAAGCACTGATACTCACCTCTGTGTCCAGTAAACAGAACTGATACGGAGCTATGTGACCAGTAATCAGCCCTGATACTCCACTCTGTAACCAGTAAACAGCACTGATACTCATCTCTGTGACCTGTAAACAGCTCTGATACTCAGCTATGTGACCAGTAAACAGCACTGATACTCAGCTCTGTGACCAGTAAACAACACTGATACTCAGCTCTGTGACTAATAAACCACACTGTTACTCAGCTCTGTGACCAGTAAACAACACTGATACTCAGTTCTGTGTCCTGTAAACAGCACTGATACTCAGTTCTATGACCGGTAATCAGCACTGATACTCAGTTCTGTATCCAGTATACAATACTGATACTCAGTTCGGTACCGCGTAAACAACACTGCTACTCTGCCCTGTGACGAGTAAACAACATTGTTAATCTGCCCTGTGAAAAGTAAACAACACTGATACTCTCTTCTGTGTCCAGTAATCAGCCCTGATACTCAGTTGTGTGACCATTAAACCACACAGATACTCAGTTCTTTGACCAATAAACAC
Source organism: Mobula birostris (assembly GCF_030028105.1). Lineage (NCBI taxonomy): Eukaryota > Metazoa > Chordata > Chondrichthyes > Myliobatiformes > Myliobatidae > Mobula > Mobula birostris. The sequence continues at coordinate 89,395,909 of NC_092376.1, read as the reverse complement.
ACTGATACTCAGTTCTGTGACCAGTAATCAGCACTGATATTCAGCTCTGTGACTAGTACGCAACACTGATACTCAGCTCTGTAATCAGTAAACAATACTGATATTCAGCTCTGTGTCCAGTAAATAACACTGATACTCAGTTCTGTGACCTGTAAACAACACTGATACTGAGCGCTGTGTCCTGTAATCAGCTCTGATACTGAACTCTGTGTCCTGTAAACAGCACTGATACTCGGTTGTGTGACCAGTAAACCACACTGATACTCAGTTCTGTGACCTATAAACACACTGATATTCAGTTCTGTGACCAGTAAACAACACTGATATTCAGCTCTGTGACTAGTACGCAGCACTGATACTCAGCTCTGTGTCCAGTAAACTCACTGATACTCAGTTCTGTGACCAGTAAAAAGCACTGATACTCAGCTCTGTGACGAGTAAACAGCACTGATACTCAGCTCTGCGACCAGTAAACAACAAGTGAACAACACTGATACTCAGCTCTGTGACAAGTAAACAGCACTGATACTCAGCTCTGCGACAAGTAAACTACCAGTAAACAACACTGATCTTCAGCTCTGAGACTAGTAAAGAGCACTGATACTCAGTTCTGTGACCTGTAAACAATACTGATACTCAGCTCTGTTTCCAGTAATCAGCACTGATACTGAGCTCTGTGTACTGTAAACAGCACTGATACTCGGTTGTGTGACAGTAAATCACACTGATACTCAGTTCTGTGACCTGTAACACACTGATACTCAGTTCTGTGAGCAGTAAACAACACTGATTTTCAGCTCACTGACTACTATGCAGCACTGATACTCAGCTCTGTGTCTAGTAAACAGCACTGATACTCAGCTCTGTGACCTGTAAACAGCTCTGATACTCAGCTCTGTGACTTGTAAACAGCACTGATACTCAGCTCTGTGTCCAGTAAACACTACTGATACTCACCTCTGTGTCCAGTAAACAACACTGATACTCAGTTCGGTACCGAGTAAACAACATTGTTACTCTGCCCTGTGAGTAGTAAACAACATTGATACTCTGCCCTGTAACCAGTAAACAACACTGATACTCTATTCTGTGTCCAGTAATCAGCACTGATACTGAGCTCTGTACCCTGTAAACAGCACTGATACTCAGTTCGTTGTCCAGTAAAAAACATTGATATATGGCTCTGTGACGAGTAAACAACACTATACTCAGCCCCGTGTCCAGTAAAAAACACTGATACTCAGCTCTGTGAGTAGTGAAAAACACTGATACTCAGCTCTGTGACCAGTAAACAAAACTGATAGTCAGCTCTCTGTCCAGTAAATAGCGCTGATACTCAGCTCTGTGACTCGTAAACAGCACTGATACTCAGCTCTGTGTACAGTAAACTCACTGATACTCAGTTCTGTGACCAGTAAAAAGCACTGATACTCAGCTCTGCGACCAGTAAACAACAAGTGAACAACACTGATACTCAGCTCTGAGACTAGTAAACAGCACTGATACTCAGTTCTGTGACCAGTAAACAGTACTGATATTCAGCTCTGTGTCCAGTAAACAGCACTGATACTCAGCTCTTTGACCAGTAAACAGCACTGATATTCAGCTCTGTGACTAGTAAACAGCACTGATACTCAGCTCTGTGTCCAGTAAACACCACTGATACTCACCTCTGTGCCAAGTAAACAACACTGATACTCAGTTCGGTACCGAGTAAACAACATTGTTACTCTGCCCCATGAGCATTAAACAACATTGATAATCTGCCTGTGAACAGTAAACAACACTGATACTCTATTCTGTGTCCAGTAATCAGCACTGATACTGAGCTCTGTATCCTGTAAACAGCACTGATACTCAGTTTGTTGTCCAGTAAACAACATTGATATGCGGCTCTGTGACAAGTAAACAACACTGATACTCAGCCCCATGTCCAGTAAACAACACTGATACTCAGCTCTGTGACCAGTAAACATTACTGATATTCAGCTCTGTGTCCAGTAAACAACACTGATACTCAGTTCTGTGACCTGTAAACAACACTGATACTCAGCTCTGTTTCCAGTAATCGGCACTGATACTGAGCTCTGTGTCCTATAAACAGCACTGATACTCGGTTGTGTGACCAGTAAACCACACTGATACTCAGTTCTGTGACCAGTAAACTCACTGATACTCAGTTCTGTGACCTGTAAACAACACTGTTACTGAGCTCTGTGTCCTGTAATCAGCTCTGATACTGAGCTCTGTGTCCTGTAAACAGCACTGATACTCGGTTGTGTGACCAGCAAACCACACTGATACTCAGTTTTGTGACCAGTAAACTCACTGATACACAGTTCTGTGACCAGTAAACACACTGATACTCAGCTCTGTGAACAGCAAACAGACATGATACTCAGCTCTGTGACCTGTAAACAGCTCTGATACTCAGTCTGTGACTAGTAAATGCACTGATACTCAGTTCTGTGACCAGAAAAAAGCACTGATACTCACCTCTGTGACAAGTAAACAGGACTGATACTCAGGTCTGCGACCAGTAAACACACTGATATTCAGCTCTGTGACCAGTAAACAACACTGATATTCAGCTTTGTGACGAGTAAACAGCACTGATACTCAGCTCTGTGTCCAGTAACACCACTGATACTCGCCTCTGTGCCCAGTAAACAACATTGATACTCAGTTCGTGTACCGAGTAAACAACATGGTTACTCTGCCCTGTGAATAGTAAACAACATTGATACACTGCCCTGTGACCAGTAAACAACCCTGATACTCAGTTCTGTGACCTGTAAACAATACTGATACTCAGCTCTGTTTCCAGTAATCAGCACTGATACTGAGCTCTGTGTACTGTAAACAGCACTGATACTCGGTTGTGTGACAGTAAATCACACTGATACTCAGTTCTGTGACCTGTAACACACTGATACTCAGTTCTGTGAGCAGTAAACAACACTGATTTTCAGCTCACTGACTACTATGCAGCACTGATACTCAGCTCTGTGTCCAGTAAACAGCACTGATACTCAGCTCTGTGACCTGTAAACAGCTCTGAAACTCAGCTATGTGACCAGTAAACAGCACTGTTACTCAGCTCTGTGACCAGTAAACAGTACTGATACTCAGCTCTGTGACTTGTAAACAGCACTGATACTCAGCTCTGTGTCCAGTAAACACTACTGATACTCACCTCTGTGCCCAGTCAACAACACTGATACTCAGTTCAGTACCGAGTAAACAACATTGTTACTCTGCCCTGTGAGTAGTAAACAACATTGATACTCTGCCCTGTAACCAGTAAACAACACTGATATTCTATTCTGTGTCCAGTAATCAGCACTGATACTGAGCTCTGTATCCTGTAAACAGCACTGATACTCAGTTCGTTGTCCAATAAAAAACATTGATATACGGCTCTGAGACGAGTAAACAACACTGATACTCAGCCCCGTGCCCAGTAAACAACACCGATACTCAGCTCTGTGACAAGTGAAAAACACTGATACTCAGCTCTGTGACCAGTAAACAACACTGATACTCAGCTCTGTGACTAATAAACAGCACTGTTACTCAGCTCTGTGACCAGTAAACAAAACTGATACTCAGCTCTCTGTCCAGTAAACAGCGCTGATACTCAGCTCTGTGACTCGTAAACAGCACTGATACTCAGCTCTGTGTCCAGTAAACTCACTGATACTCAGTTCTGTGACCAGTAAAAAGCACTGATACTCAGCTCTGTGACGAGTAAACAGCACTGATACTCAGCTCTGCGACCAGTAAACAACAAGTGAACAACACTGATACTCAGCTCTGTGACCAGTAAAAAGCCCTGATACTCAGCTCTGTGATGAATAAACAGCACTGATTCTCAGCTCTGCGACCAGTAAACAACAAGTGAACAAAACTGATACTCAGCTCTGAGACTAGTAAGCAGCACTGATACTCAGTTCTGTGACCAGTAAACAGTACTGATATTCAACTCTGTGTCCAGTAAACAGCACTGATACTCAGCTCTTTGACCAGTAAACAACACTGATATTCAGCTCTGTGACTAGTAAACAGCACTGATACTCAGCTCTGTGCCAAGTAAACAACACTGATACTCAGTTCGGTACCGAGTAAACAACATTGTTACTCTGCCCCGTGAGCTGTAAACAACATTTATAATCTGCCTGTGAACAGTAAACAACACTGATACTCTATTCTGTGTGCAGTAATCAGCACTGATACTGAGCTCTGTATCCTGTAAACAGCACTGATACTCAGTTTGTTGTCCAGTAAACAACACTGATACTCAGCTCTGTGAACAGTAAATATTACTGATATTCAGCTCTGTATCCAGTAAACAACACTGATACTCAGTTCTGTGACCTGTAAACAACACTGATACTCAGCTCTGTTTCCAGTGATCGGCACTGATACTGAGCTCTGTGTCCTATAAACAGCACTGATACTCGGTTGTGTGACCAGTAAACCACACTGATACTCAGTTCGGTGACCAGTAAACTCACTGATACTCAGTTCTGTGACCTGTAAACAACACTGTTACTGAGCTCTGTGTCCTGTAAACAGCACTGATACTCGGTTGTGTGACCAGTAAACCACACTGATACTCAGTTTTATGACCAGTAAACTCACTGATACACAGCTCTGTGACCAGTAAACACACTGATACTCAGCTCTGTGAACAGCAAACAGACCTGATACTCAGCTCTGTGACCTGTAAACAGCTCTGATACTCAGTCTGTGACTAGTAAAAAACACTGATACTCAGTTCTGTGACCAGAAAAAAGCACTGATACTCACCTCTGTGACGAGTAAACAGGACTGATACTCAGGTCTGCGACCAGTAAACACACTGATATTCAGCTCTGTGACCAGTAAACAACACTGATATTCAGCTTTGTGACTAGTAAACAGCACTGATACTCAGCTCTGTGTCCAGTAACACCACTAATACTCGCCTCTGTGCCCAGTAAACAACATTGATACTCAGTTCGTGTACCGAGTAAACAACATGGTTACTCTGCCCTGTGAGTAGTAAACAACATTGATACTCTGCCCTGTGACCAGTAAACAACCCTGATACTCAGTTCTGTGACCTGTAAACAATACTGATACGCAGCTCTGTTTACAGTAATCAGCACTGATACTGAGCTCTGTGTACTGTAAACAGCACTGATACTCGGTTGTGTGACAGTAAATCACACTGATACTCAGTTCTGTGACCTGTAACACACTGATACTCAGTTCTGTGAGCAGTAAACAACACTGATTTTCAGCTCACTGACTACTATGCAGCACTGATACTCAGCTCTGTGTCCAGTAAACAACACTGATACTCAGCTCTGTGACAAGTGAAAAACACTGATACTCAGCTCTGTGACCAGTAAACAACACTGATACTCAGCTCTGTGACTAATAAACAGCACTGCTACTCAGCTCTGTGACCAGTAAACAAAACTGATACTCAGCTCTCTGTCCAGTAAACAGCGCTGTTACTCAGCTCTGTGACTCGTAAACAGCACTGATACTCAGCTGTGTGTCCAGTACACTCACTGATACTCAGTTCTGTGACCAGTAAAAAGCACTGATACTCAGCTCTGTGACGAGTAAACAGCACTGATACTCAGCTCTGCGACCAGTAAACAACAAGTGAACAACACTGATACTCAGCTCTGTGACCAGTAAAAAGCCCTGATACTCAGTTCTGTGATGAATAAACATCACTGATTCTCAGCTCTGCGACCAGTAAACAACAAGTGAACAAAACTGATACTCAGCTCTGAGACTAGTAAGCAGCACTGATACTCACTTCTGTGACCAGTAAACAACACTGATATTCAGTTCTGTGACCTGTAAACAACACTGATACTCAGCTCTGTTTCCAGTAATCGGCACTAATACTGAGCTCTGTGTCCTGTAAACAGCACTGATACTCGGTTGTGTGACCAGTAAAACACACTGATACTCAGTTCTGTGACCAGTAAACTCACTGATACTCAGTTCTGTGACCTGTAAACAACACTGTTACTGAGCTCTGTGTCCTGTAATCAGCTCTGATACTGAGCTCTGTGTCCTGTAAACAGCACTGATACTCGGTTGTGTGACCAGTAAACCACACTGATACTCAGTTCCGTGACCAGTAAACTCACTGATACACAGTTCTGTGACCAGTAAACACACTGATACTCAGCTCTGTGAACAGCAAACAGACCTGATACTCAGCTCTGTGACCTGTAAACAGCTCTGATACTCAGTCTGTGACTAGTAAAAAGCACTGATATTCAGTTCTGTGCCCAGAAAAAAGCACTGATACTCACCTCTGTGACGAGTAAACAGGACTGATACTCAGGTCTGCGACCAGTAAACACACTGATATTCAGCTCTGTCACCAGTAAACAACACTGATATTCAGCTTTGTGACTAGTAAACAGCACTGATACTCAGCTCTGTGTCCAGTAACACCACTGATACTCGCCTCTGTGCCCAGTAAACAACACTGATACTCAGTTCGTGTACTGAGTAAACAACATGGTTATTCTGCCCTGTGAGTAGTAAACAACATTGATACTCTGCACTGTGTCCAGTAAACAACCCTGATACTCAGTTCTGTGACCTGTAAACAATACTGACACTCAGCTCTGTTTCCAGTAATCAGCACTGATACTGAGCTCTGTGTACTGTAAACAGCACTGATACTCGGTTGTGTGACCAGAAAATCACACTGATACTCAGTTCTGTGACCTGTAACACACTGATACTCAGTTCTGTGAGCAGTGAACAACACTGATTTTCAGCTCACTGACTACTATGCAGCACTGATACTAAGCTCTGTGTCCTGTAAACAGCACTGATACTCAGCTCTGTGACCAGTAAACAGTACTGATACTCAGCTCTGTGACTTGTATACAGCACTGATACTCAGTTCGGTACCGAGTAAACAACATTGTTACTCTGCCCCGTAAGCATAAAACAACATTGATAATCTGCCTGTGAACAGTAAACAACACTGATACTCTATTCTGTGTCCAGTAATCAGCACTGATACTGAGCTCTGTATCCTGTAAACAGCACTGATACTCAGTTTGTCGTCCAGTAAACAACATTGATATGCGGCTCTGTGACGAGTAAACAACACTGATACTCAGCCCCGTGTCCAGTAAACAACACTGATACTCAGCTCTGTGACTAGTGAAAAACACTGATATTCAGCTCTGTGACCAGTAAACAACACTGATACTCAGCTCTGTGACTAATAAACTCACTGATACTCAGTTCTCTGACCAGTAAAAAGCACTGATACTCAGCTCTGTGACGAGTAAACAGCACTGATACTCAGCTCTGCGACCAGTAAACAACAAGTGAACAACACTGATACTCAGCTCTGTGACCAGTAAAAAGCCCTGATACTCAGCTCTGTGATGAATAAACAGCACTGATTCTCAGCTCTGCGACCAGTAAACAACAAGTGAACAAAACTGATACTCAGCTCTGAGACTAGTAAACAGCACTGATACTCAGTTCTGTGACCAGTAAACAACACTGATACTCAGCTCTGTGATCAGTAAACAGCATTGATTCTCAGCTCTGCGACCAGTAAACAACAAGTGAACAAAACTGATGCTCAGCTCTGAGACCAGTAAACAGCACTGATACTCAGTTCTGTGACCAGTAAACAACACTGATATTCAGCTCTGTGACTAGTAAACAGCACTGATACTCAGCTCTGTGCCAAGTAAACAACACTGATACTAAGTTCGGTACCGAGTAAACAACATTGTTACTCTGCCCCCTGAACTTTAAACAACATTGATAATCTGCCTGTGAACAGTAAACAACACTGATACTCTATTCTGTGTCCAGTAATCAGCACTGATACTGAGCTCTGTATCCTGTAAACAGCACTGATACTCAGTTTGTTGTCCAGTAAACAACACTGATACTCAGCTCTGTGAACAGTAAATATTACTGATATTCAGCTCTGTGTCCAGTAAACAACACTGATACTCAGTTCTGTGACCTGTAAACAACACTGATACTCAGCTCTGTTTCCAGTAATCGGCACTAATACTGAGCTCTGTGTCCTGTAAACAGCACTGATACTCGGTTGTGTGACCAGTAAAACACACTGATACTCAGTTCTGTGACCAGTAAACTCACTGATACTCAGTTCTGTGACCTGTAAACAACACTGTTACTGAGCTCTGTGTCCTGTAATCAGCTCTGATACTGAGCTCTGTGTCCTGTAAACAGCACTGATACTCGGTTGTGTGACCAGTAAACCACACTGATACTCAGTTCCGTGACCAGTAAACTCACTGATACTCAGTTCTGTGACCAGTAAACAACACTGATATTCAGCTCTGTGACTAGTAAACAGCACTGATACTCAGCTCTGTGCCAAGTAAACAACACTGATACTCAGTTCGGTACCGAGTAAACAACATTGTTACTCTGCCCCCTGAGCTTTAAACAACATTGACAATCTGCCTGTGAACAGTAAACAACACTGATACTCTATTCTGTGTCCAGTAATCAGCACTGATACTGAGCTCTGTATCCTGTAAACAGCACTGATACTCAGTTTGTTGTCCAGTAAACAACATTGATATGCGGCTCTGTGACGAGTAAATAACACTGATACTCAGCCCCGTATCCAGTAAACAACACTGATACTCAGCTCTGTGACCAGTAAACAACACTGATACTCAGCTCTGTGACTAATAAACTCACTGATACTCAGTTCTCTGACCAGTAAAAAGCACTGATACTCAGCTCTGTGACGAGTAAACAGCACTGATACTCAGCTCTGCGACCAGTAAACAACAAGTGAACAACACTGATACTCAGCTCTGTGACCAGTAAAAAGCCCTGATACTCAGCTCTGTGATCAGTAAACAGCATTGATTCTCAGCTCTGCGACCAGTAAACAACAAGTGAACAAAACTGATACTCAGCTCTGAGACCAGTAAACAGCACTGATACTCAGTTCTGTGACCAGTAAACAACACTGATATTCAGCTCTGTGACTAGTAAACAGCACTGATACTCAGCTCTGTGCCAAGTAAACAACACTGATACTCAGTTCGGTACCGAGTAAACAACATTGTTACTCTGCCCCCTGAGCTTTAAACAACATTGATAATCTGCCTGTGAACAGTAAACAACACTGATACTCTATTCTGTGTCCAGTAATCAGCACTGATACTGAGCTCTGTATCCTGTAAACAGCACTGATACTCAGTTTGTTGTCCAGTAAACAACATTGATATGCGGCTCTGTGACAAGTAAACAACACTGATGCTCAGCCCCGTGTCCAGTAAACAACACTGATACTCAGCTCTGTGACCAATAAAACATTACTGATATTCAGCTCTGTGTCCAGTAAACAACACTGATACTCAGTTCTGTGACCTGTAAACAACACTGATACTCAGCTCTGTTTCCAGTAATCAGCACTGATACTGAGCTCTGTGTCCTGTAAACAGCACTGATACTCGGTTGTGTGACCAGTAAACCACATTGATACTCAGTTCTGTGACCAGTAAACTCACTGATACTCAGTTCTGTGACCTGTAAGCAACACTGTTACTGAGCTCTGTGTCCTGTAATCAGCTCTGATATTGAGCTCTGTATCCTGTAAACAGCACTGATACTCGGTTGTGTGACCAGTAAACCACACTGATACTCAGTTCTCTGACGAGTAAACTCACTGATACACAGTTTGTGACCAGTAAACACACTGATACTCAGCTCTGTGAACAGCAAACAGACCTGATACTCAGCTCTGTGACCTGTAAACAGCTCTGATACTCAGTCTGTGACTAGTAAAAAGCACTGATACTCAGTTCTGTGACCTGTAACACACTGATACTCAGTTCTGTGAGCAATAAACAACACTGATTTTCAGCTCACTGACTACTATGCAGCACTGATACTTAGCTCTGTGTCCAGTAAACAGCACTGATACTCAGCTCTGTGACCTGTAAACAGCTCTGATACTCAGCTATGTGACTAATAAACTCACTGATACTCAGTTCTCTGACCAGTAAAAAGCACTGATACTCAGCTCTGTGACGAGTAAACAGCACTGATACTCAGCTCTGCGACCAGTAAACAACAAGTGAACAACACTGATACTCAGCTCTGTGACCAGTAAAAAGCCCTGATACTCAGCTCTGTGATCAGTAAACAGCATTGATTCTCAGCTCTGCGACCAGTAAACAACAAGTGAACAAAACTGATACTCAGCTCTGAGACTAGTAAACAGCACTGATACTCAGTTCTGTGACCAGTAAACAACACTGATATTCAGCTCTGTGACTAGTAAACAGCACTGATACTCAGCTCTGTGCCAAGTAAACAACACTGATACTCAGTTCGGTACCGAGTAAACAACATTGTTACTCTGCCCCCTGAGCTTTAAACAACATTGATAATCTGCCTGTGAACAGTAAACAACACTGATACTCTATTCTGTGTCCAGTAATCAGCACTGATACTGAGCTCTGTATCCTGTAAACAGCACTGATACTCAGTTTGTTGTCCAGTAAACAACATTGATATGTGGCTCTGTGACGAGTAAACAAAACTGATACTCAGCCCCGTGTCCAGTAAACAACACTGATACTCAGCTCTGTGACTAGTGAAAAACATTGATACTCAGCTCTGTCTCCAGTAAACAACACTGATACTCAGCTCTGTGACTAATAAACTCACTGATACTCAGTTCTCTGACCAGTAAAAAGCACTGATACTCAGCTCTGTGACGAGTAAACAGCACTGATACTCAGCTCTGCGACCAGTAAACAACAAGTGAACAACACTGATACTCAGTTCGGTACCGAGTAAACAACATTGTTACTCTGCCCCCTGAGCTTTAAACAACATTGATAATCTGCCTGTGAACAGTAAACAACACTGATACTCTATTCTGTGCCCAGTAATCAGCACTGATACTGAGCTCTGCATCCTGTAAACAGCACTGATACTCAGTTTGTTGTCCAGTAAACAACATTGATATGCGGCTCTGTGACAAGTAAACAACACTGATACTCAGCCCCGTGTCCAGTAAACAACACTGATACTCAGCTCTGTGACCAGTAAACATTACTGATATTCAGCTCTGTGTCCAGTAAACAACACTGATACTCAGTTCTGTGACCTGTAAACAACACTGATACTCAGTTGTGTGACCAGTAAACCATACTGATACTCAGTTCTGTGACGAGTAAACTCACTGATACACAGTTCTGTGACCAGTAAACACACTGATACTCAGCTCTGTGAACAGCAAACAGACCTGATACTCAGCCCTGTGAACTGTAACCAGCTCTGATACTCAGTCGGTGACGAGTAAAAAGCACTGATACTCAGTTCTGTGACCAGTAAATCACACTGATACTCAGTTCTGTGAGCAGTAAACAACACTGATTTTCAGCTCACTGACTACTATGCAGCACTGATACTCAGCTCTGTGTCCAGTAAACAGCACTGATACTCAGCTCTGTGACCTGTAAACAGCTCTGATACTCAGCTATGTGAACAGTAAACAACACTGCTACTCAGCTCTGTGACCAGTAAACAGTACTGATACTCAGCTCTGTGACTTGTAAACAGCACTGATACTCAGCTCTGTGTCCAGTAAACACTACTGATACTCACCTCTGTGTCCAGTAAACAACACTGATACTCAGTTCGCTACCGAGTAAACAACATTGTTACTCTGCCCTGTGAGTAGTAAACAACATTGATACTCTGCCCTGTAACCAGTAAACAACACTGATACTCTATTCTGTGTCCAGTAATCAGCACTGATACTGAGCTCTGTATCCTGTAAACAGCACTGATACTCAGTTCGTTGTCCAGTAAAAAACATTGATATACGGCTCTGTGACGAGTAAACAACACTGATACTCAGCCCCGTGTCCAGTAAACAACACTGATACACAGCTCTGTGACTAGTGAAAAACACTGATATTCAGCTCTGTGAACAGTAAACAACACTGATACTCAGCTCTGTGACTAATAAACAGCACTGTTACTCAGCTCTGTGACCAGTAAACAAAACTGATACTCAGCTCTCTGTCCAGTAAACAGTGCTGATACTCAGCTCTGTGACTCGTAAACAGCACTGATACTCAGCTCTGTGTCCAATAAACAACACTGTTACTCACCTCTGTGCCCAGTAGAAAACACTGATACTCAGTTCGGTACCACGTAAACAACACTGTTACTCTATTCTGTGTCCAATAATCAGCACTGATACTGAGCTCTGTATCCTGTAAACAGCACTGATACTCAGTTCATTGTCCAGTAAACAACATTGATATACGGCTCTGTGACGAGTAAACAACACTGATACTCAGCCCCGTGTACAGTAAACAACACTGATACTCAGCTCTGTGACCAGTGAAAAACACTGATACTCAGCTCTGTGACCAGTAAACATTACTGATATTCAGCTCTGTGTCCAGTAAACAACACTGATACTCAGTTCTGTGACCTGTAAACAACACTGATACTCAGCTCTGTTTCCAGTAATCAAAACTCATACTGAGCTCTGTGTCCTGTAAACAGCACTGATACTCGGTTGTGTGACCAGTAAACCACACTGAAACTCAGTTCTGTGACCTGTAACACTCTGATACTCAGTTCTGTGAGCAGTAAACAACACTGATTTTCAGCTCTCTGACTAGTATGCAGCACTGATACTCAGCTCTGTGTCCAGTAAACAACACTGATACTCAGTTCTGTGACCAGCAAAATCACTGATACACAGTTCTGTGACCAGTAAGCACACTGATACTCAGCTCTGTGAACAGCAAACAGCCCTGATACTCAGCTCTGTGACCTGTAAACAGCTCTGATACTCAGCCTGTGACTAGTAAACAGCACTGATACTCAGTTCTGTGACCAGTAAAAAGCACTGATACTCACCTCTGTGTCCAGTAAACAGAACTGATACGGAGCTATGTGACCAGTAATCAGCCCTGATACTCCACTCCGTAACCAGTAAACAGCACTGATACTCATCTCTGTGACCTGTAAACAGCTCTGATACTCAGCTATGTGACCAGTAAACAGCACTGATACTCAGCTCTGTGACCAGTAAACAACACTGATACTCAGCTCTGTGACTAATAAACCACACTGTTACTCAGCTCTGTGTCCAGTAAACAACACTGATACTCAGTTCTGTGTCCTGTAAACAGCACTGATACTCAGTTCTATGACCAGTAATCAGCACTGATACTCAGTTCTGTAACCAGTGTACAATACTGATACTCAGTTCGGTACCGCGTAAACAACACTGCTACTCTGCCCTGTGACGAGTAAACAACATTGTTAATCTGCCCTGTGAAAAGTAAACAACACTGATACTCTTCTGTGTCCAGTAATCAGCACTGATACTCAGTTGTGTGACCATTAAACCACACAGATACTCAGTTCTTTGACCAATAAACACACTGATACTCAGTTCTGTTACCAGTAATCAGCACTGATATTCAGCTCTGTGACCAGTACGCAACACTGATACTCAGCTCTGTGATCAGTAAACAATACTGATATTCAGCTCTGTGTCCAGTAAATAACACTGATACTCAGTTCTGTGACCTGTAAACAACACTGATACTGAGCGCTGTGTCCTGTAATCAGCTCTGATGCTGAACTCTGTGTCCTGTAAACAGCACTGATACTCGGTTGTGTGACCAGTAAACCACACTGATACTCAGTTCTGTGACCTGTTACACACTGATACTCAGTTCTGTGAGCAGTGAACAACACTGATTTTCAGCTCACTGACTACTATGCAGCACTGATACTAAGCTCTGTGTCCTGTAAACAGCACTGATACTCAGCTCTGTGACCAGTAAACAGTACTGATACTCAGCTCTGTGACTTGTATACAGCACTGATACTCAGTTCGGTACCGAATAAACAACATTGTTACTCTGCCCCGTAAGCATTAAACAACATTGATAATCTGCCTGTGAACAGTAAACAACACTGATACTCTATTCTGTGTCCAGTAATCAGCACTGATACTGAGCTCTGTATCCTGTAAACAGCACTGATACTCAGTTTGTCGTCCAGTAAACAACATTGATATGCGGCTCTGTGACGAGTAAACAACACTGATACTCAGCCCCGTGTCCAGTAAACAACACTGATACTCAGCTCTGTGACTAGTGAAAAACACTGATATTCAGCTCTGTGACCAGTAAACAACACTGATACTCAGCTCTGTGACTAATAAACTCACTGATACTCAGTTCTCTGACCAGTAAAAAGCACTGATACTCAGCTCTGTGACGAGTAAACAGCACTGATACTCAGCTCTGCGACCAGTAAACAACAAGTGAACAACACTGATACTCAGCTCTGTGACCAGTAAAAAGCCCTGATACTCAGCTCTGTGATGAATAAACAGCACTGATTCTCAGCTCTGCGACCAGTAAACAACAAGTGAACAAAACTGATACTCAGCTCTGAGACTAGTAAACAGCACTGATACTCAGTTCTGTGACCAGTAAACAACACTGATACTCAGCTCTGTGATCAGTAAACAGCATTGATTCTCAGCTCTGCGACCAGTAAACAACAAGTGAACAAAACTGATACTCAGCTCTGAGACCAGTAAACAGCACTGATACTCAGTTCTGTGACCAGTAAACAACACTGATATTCAGCTCTGTGACTAGTAAACAGCACTGATACTCAGCTCTGTGCCAAGTAAACAACACTGATACTAAGTTCGGTACCGAGTAAACAACATTGTTACTCTGCCCCCTGAACTTTAAACAACATTGATAATCTGCCTGTGAACAGTAAACAACACTGATACTCTATTCTGTGTCCAGTAATCAGCACTGATACTGAGCTCTGTATCCTGTAAACAGCACTGATACTCAGTTTGTTGTCCAGTAAACAACACTGATACTCAGCTCTGTGAACAGTAAATATTACTGATATTCAGCTCTGTGTCCAGTAAACAACACTGATACTCAGTTCTGTGACCTGTAAACAACACTGATACTCAGCTCTGTTTCCAGTAATCGGCACTAATACTGAGCTCTGTGTCCTGTAAACAGCACTGATACTCGGTTGTGTGACCAGTAAAACACACTGATACTCAGTTCTGTGACCAGTAAACTCACTGATACTCAGTTCTGTGACCTGTAAACAACACTGTTACTGAGCTCTGTGTCCTGTAATCAGCTCTGATACTGAGCTCTGTGTCCTGTAAACAGCACTGATACTCGGTTGTGTGACCAGTAAACCACACTGATACTCAGTTCTGTGACCAGTAAACTCACTGATACACAGTTCTGTGACCAGTAAACACACTGATACTCAGCTCTGTGAACAGCAAACAGACCTGATACTCAGCTCTGTGAGCTGTAAACAGCTCTGATACTCAGTCTGTGACTAGTAAAAAGCACTGATATTCAGTTCTGTGACCAGAAAAAAGCACTGATACTCACCTCTGTGACGAGTAAACAGGACTGATACTCAGGTCTGCGACCAGTAAACACACTGATATTCAGCTCTGTCACCAGTAAACAACACTGATATTCAGCTTTGTGACTAGTAAACAGCACTGATACTCAGCTCTATGTCCAGTAACACCACTGATACTCGCCTCTGTGCCCAGTAAACAACACTGATACTCAGTTCGTGTACTGAGTAAACAACATGGTTATTCTGCCCTGTGAGTAGTAAACAACATTGATACTCTGCCCTGTGTCCAGTAAACAACCCTGATACTCAGTTCTGTGACCTGTAAACAATACTGACACTCAGCTCTGTTTCCAGTAATCAGCACTGATACTGAGCTCTGTGTACTGTAAACAGCACTGATACTCGGTTGTGTGACCAGAAAATCACACTGATACTCAGTTCTGTGACCTGTAACACACTGATACTCAGTTCTGTGAGCAGTGAACAACACTGATTTTCAGCCCACTGACTACTATGCAGCACTGATACTAAGCTCTGTGTCCTGTAAACAGCACTGATACTCAGCTCTGTGACCAGTAAACAGTACTGATACTCAGCTCTGTGACTTGTATACAGCACTGATACTCAGTTCGGTACCGAGTAAACAACATTGTTACTCTGCCCCGTAAGCATTAAACAACATTGATAATCTGCCTGTGAACAGTAAACAACACTGATACTCTATTCTGTGTCCAGTAATCAGCACTGATACTGAGCTCTGTATCCTGTAAACAGCACTGATACTCAGTTTGTCGTCCAGTAAACAACATTGATATGCGGCTCTGTG
Source organism: Mobula birostris (assembly GCF_030028105.1). Classification (NCBI taxonomy): domain Eukaryota; kingdom Metazoa; phylum Chordata; class Chondrichthyes; order Myliobatiformes; family Myliobatidae; genus Mobula; species Mobula birostris. The sequence continues at coordinate 89,379,609 of NC_092376.1, read as the reverse complement.
ACGAGTAAACAACACTGATACTCAGCCCCGTGTCCAGTAAACAACACTGATACTCAGCTCTGTGACTAGTGAAAAACACTGATATTCAGCTCTCTGACCAGTAAACAACACTGATACTCAGCTCTGTGACTAATAAACTCACTGATACTCAGTTCTCTGACCAGTAAAAAGCACTGATACTCAGCTCTGTGACGAGTAAACAGCACTGATACTCAGCTCTGCGACCAGTAAACAACAAGTGAACAACACTGATACTCAGCTCTGTGACCAGTAAAAAGCCCTGATACTCAGCTCTGTGATCAGTAAACAGCATTGATTCTCAGCTCTGCGACCAGTAAACAACAAGTGAACAAAACTGATACTCAGCTCTGAGACTAGTAAACAGCACTGATACTCAGTTCTGTGACCAGTAAACAACACTGATATTCAGCTCTGTGACTAGTAAACAGCACTGATACTCAGCTCTGTGCCAAGTAAACAACACTGATACTCAGTTCGGTACCGAGTAAACAACATTGTTACTCTGCCCCCTGAGCTTTAAACAACATTGACAATCTGCCTGTGAACAGTAAACAACACTGATACTCTATTCTGTGTCCAGTAATCAGCACTGATACTGAGCTCTGTATCCTGTAAACAGCACTGATACTCAGTTTGTTGTCCAGTAAACAACATTGATATGCGGCTCTGTGACGAGTAAATAACACTGATACTCAGCCCCGTATCCAGTAAACAACACTGATACTCAGCTCTGTGACCAGTAAACAACACTGATACTCAGCTCTGTGACTAATAAACTCACTGATACTCAGTTCTCTGACCAGTAAAAAGCACTGATACTCAGCTCTGTGACGAGTAAACAGCACTGATACTCAGCTCTGCGACCAGTAAACAACAAGTGAACAACACTGATACTCAGCTCTGCGACCAGTAAAAAGCCCTGATACTCAGCTCTGTGATCAGTAAACAGCATTGATTCTCAGCTCTGCGACCAGTAAACAACAAGTGAACAAAACTGATACTCAGCTCTGAGACCAGTAAACAGCACTGATACTCAGTTCTGTGACCAGTAAACAACACTGATATTCAGCTCTGTGACTAGTAAACAGCACTGATACTCAGCTCTGTGCCAAGTAAACAACACTGATACTCAGTTCGGTACCGAGTAAACAACATTGTTACTCTGCCCCCTGAGCTTTAAACAACATTGATAATCTGCCTGTGAACAGTAAACAACACTGATACTCTATTCTGTGTCCAGTAATCAGCACTGATACTGAGCTCTGTATCCTGTAAACAGCACTGATACTCAGTTTGTTGTCCAGTAAACAACATTGATATGCGGCTCTGTGACAAGTAAACAACACTGATGCTCAGCCCCGTGTCCAGTAAACAACACTGATACTCAGCTCTGTGACCAATAAAACATTACTGATATTCAGCTCTGTGTCCAGTAAACAACACTGATACTCAGTTCTGTGACCTGTAAACAACACTGATACTCAGCTCTGTTTCCAGTAATCGGCACTGATACTGAGCTCTGTGTCCTGTAAACAGCACTGATACTCAGTTGTGTGACCAGTAAACCATACTGATACTCAGTTCTTTGACCAGTAAACTCACTGATACTCAGTTCTGTGACCTGTAAACAACACTGTTACTGAGCTCTGTGTCCTGTAATCAGCTCTGATACTGAGCTCTGTGTCCTGTAAACAGCACTGATACTCGGCTGTGTGACCAGTAAACCACACTGATACTCAGTTCTGTGACCAGTAACTTCACTGATACACAGTTCTGTGACCAGTAAACACACTGATACTCAGCTCTGTGAACAGCAACAGACCTGATACTCAGCTCTGTGACCTGTAAACAGCTCTGATACTCAGTCTGTGACTCGTAAAAAGCAGTGATACTCAGTTCTGTGACCAGTAAATCACACTGATACTCAGTTCTGTGACCTGTAACACACTGATACTCAGTTCTGTGAGCAGTAAACAACACTGATTTTCAGCTCACTGACTACTATGCAGCACTGATACTCAGCTCTGTGTCCAGTAAACAGCACTGATACTCAGCTCTGTGACCTGTAAACAGCTCTGATACTCAGCTATGTGACCAGTAAACAGCACTGTTACTCAGCTCTGTGACCAGTAAACAGTACTGATACTCAGCTCTGTGACTTGTAAACAGCACTGATACTCAGCTCTGTGTCCAGTAAACACTACTGATACTCACCTCTGTGTCCAGTCAACAACACTGATACTCAGTTCGGTATCGAGTAAACAACATTGTTACTCTGCCCTGTGAGTAGTAAACAACACTGATACTCTATTCTGTGTCCAGTAAACAACACTGATACTCAGTTCTGTGACCTGTAAACAACACTGATACTCAGCTCTGTTTCCAGTAATCAGCACTGATACTGAGCTCTGTGTCCTGTAAACAGCACTGATACTCGGTTGTGTGACCAGTAAACCACATTGATACTCAGTTCTGTGACCAGTAAACTCACTGATACTCAGTTCTGTGACCTGTAAGCAACACTGTTACTGAGCTCTGTGTCCTGTAATCAGCTCTGATATTGAGCTCTGTATCCTGTAAACAGCACTGATACTCGGTTGTGTGACCAGTAAACCACACTGATACTCAGTTCTCTGACGAGTAAACTCACTGATACACAGTTTGTGACCAGTAAACACACTGATACTCAGCTCTGTGAACAGCAAACAGACCTGATACTCAGCTCTGTGACCTGTAAACAGCTCTGATACTCAGTCTGTGACTAGTAAAAAGCACTGATACTCAGTTCTGTGACCTGTAACACACTGATACTCAGTTCTGTGAGCAATAAACAACACTGATTTTCAGCTCACTGACTACTATGCAGCACTGATACTTAGCTCTGTGTCCAGTAAACAGCACTGATACTCAGCTCTGTGACCTGTAAACAGCTCTGATACTCAGCTATGTGACTAATAAACTCACTGATACTCAGTTCTCTGACCAGTAAAAAGCACTGATACTCAGCTCTGTGACGAGTAAACAGCACTGATACTCAGCTCTGCGACCAGTAAACAACAAGTGAACAACACTGATACTCAGCTCTGTGACCAGTAAAAAGCCCTGATACTCAGCTCTGTGATCAGTAAACAGCATTGATTCTCAGCTCTGCGACCAGTAAACAACAAGTGAACAAAACTGATACTCAGCTCTGAGACTAGTAAACAGCACTGATACTCAGTTCTGTGACCAGTAAACAACACTGATATTCAGCTCTGTGACTAGTAAACAGCACTGATACTCAGCTCTGTGCCAAGTAAACAACACTGATACTCAGTTCGGTACCGAGTAAACAACATTGTTACTCTGCCCCCTGAGCTTTAAACAACATTGATAATCTGCCTGTGAACAGTAAACAACACTGATACTCTATTCTGTGTCCAGTAATCAGCACTGATACTGAGCTCTGTATCCTGTAAACAGCACTGATACTCAGTTTGTTGTCCAGTAAACAACATTGATATGTGGCTCTGTGACGAGTAAACAAAACTGATACTCAGCCCCGTGTCCAGTAAACAACACTGATACTCAGCTCTGTGACTAGTGAAAAACATTGATACTCAGCTCTGTCTCCAGTAAACAACACTGATACTCAGCTCTGTGACTAATAAACTCACTGATACTCAGTTCTCTGACCAGTAAAAAGCACTGATACTCAGCTCTGTGACGAGTAAACAGCACTGATACTCAGCTCTGCGACCAGTAAACAACAAGTGAACAACACTGATATTCAGCTCTGTGACCAGTAAAAAGCCCTGATACTCAGCTCTGTGATCAGTAAACAGCATTGATTCTCAGCTCTGCGACCAGTAAACAACAAGTGAACAAAACTGATACTCAGCTCTGAGACTAGTAAACAGCACTGATACTCAGTTCTGTGACCAGTAAACAACACTGATATTCAGCTCTGTGACTAGTAAACAGCACTGATACTCAGCTCTGTGCCAAGTAAACAACACTGATACTCAGTTCGGTACCGAGTAAACAACATTGTTACTCTGCCCCCTGAGCTTTAAACAACATTGATAATCTGCCTGTGAACAGTAAACAACACTGATACTCTATTCTGTGCCCAGTAATCAGCACTGATACTGAGCTCTGCATCCTGTAAACAGCACTGATACTCAGTTTGTTGTCCAGTAAACAACATTGATATGCGGCTCTGTGACAAGTAAACAACACTGATACTCAGCCCCGTGTCCAGTAAACAACACTGATACTCAGCTCTGTGACCAGTAAACATTACTGATATTCAGCTCTGTGTCCAGTAAACAACACTGATACTCAGTTCTGTGACCTGTAAACAACACTGATACTCAGCTCTGTTTCCAGTAATCGGCACTGATACTGAGCTCTGTGTCCTGTAAACAGCACTGATACTCAGTTGTGTGACCAGTAAACCATACTGATACTCAGTTCTGTGACGAGTAAACTCACTGATACACAGTTCTGTGACCAGTAAACACACTGATACTCAGCTCTGTGAACAGCAAACAGACCTGATACTCAGCTCTGTGAACTGTAAACAGCTCTGATACTCAGTCGGTGACGAGTAAAAAGCACTGATACTCAGTTCTGTGACCAGTAAATCACACTGATACTCAGTTCTGTGACCTGTAACACACTGATACTCAGTTCTGTGAGCAGTAAACAACACTGATTTTCAGCTCACTGACTACTATGCAGCACTGATACTCAGCTCTGTGTCCAGTAAACAGCACTGATACTCAGCTCTGTGACCTGTAAACAGCTCTGATACTCAGCTATGTGAACAGTAAACAACACTGCTACTCAGCTCTGTGACCAGTAAACAGTACTGATACTCAGCTCTGTGACTTGTAAACAGCACTGATACTCAGCTCTGTGTCCAGTAAACACTACTGATACTCACCTCTGTGTCCAGTAAACAACACTGATACTCAGTTCGCTACCGAGTAAACAACATTGTTACTCTGCCCTGTGAGTAGTAAACAACATTGATACTCTGCCCTGTAACCAGTAAACAACACTGATACTCTATTCTGTGTCCAGTAATCAGCACTGATACTGAGCTCTGCATCCTGTAAACAGCACTGATACTCAGTTCGTTGTCCAGTAAAAAAACATTGATATACGGCTCTGTGACGAGTAAACAACACTGATACTCAGCCCCGTGTCCAGTAAACAACACTGATACACAGCTCTGTGACTAGTGAAAAACACTGATATTCAGCTCTGTGAACAGTAAACAACACTGATACTCAGCTCTGTGACTAATAAACAGCACTGTTACTCAGCTCTGTGACCAGTAAACAAAACTGATACTCAGCTCTCTGTCCAGTAAACAGTGCTGATACTCAGCTCTGTGACTCGTAAACAGCACTGATACTCAGCTCTGTGTCCAATAAACAACACTGTTACTCACCTCTGTGCCCAGTAGAAAACACTGATACTCAGTTCGGTACCACGTAAACAACACTGTTACTCTATTCTGTGTCCAATAATCAGCACTGATACTGAGCTCTGTATCCTGTAAACAGCACTGATACTCAGTTCATTGTCCAGTAAACAACATTGATATACGGCTCTGTGACGAGTAAACAACACTGATACTCAGCCCCGTGTACAGTAAACAACACTGATACTCAGCTCTGTGACCAGTGAAAAACACTGATACTCAGCTCTGTGACCAGTAAACATTACTGATATTCAGCTCTGTGTCCAGTAAACAACACTGATACTCAGTTCTGTGACCTGTAAACAACACTGATACTCAGCTCTGTTTCCAGTAATCAAAACTCATACTGAGCTCTGTGTCCTGTAAACAGCACTGATACTCGGTTGTGTGACCAGTAAACCACACTGAAACTCAGTTCTGTGACCTGTAACACTCTGATACTCAGTTCTGTGAGCAGTAAACAACACTGATTTTCAGCTCTCTGACTAGTATGCAGCACTGATACTCAGCTCTGTGTCCAGTAAACAACACTGATACTCAGTTCTGTGACCAGCAAAATCACTGATACACAGTTCTGTGACCAGTAAGCACACTGATACTCAGCTCTGTGAACAGCAAACAGCCCTGATACTCAGCTCTGTGACCTGTAAACAGCTCTGATACTCAGCCTGTGACTAGTAAACAGCACTGATACTCAGTTCTGTGACCAGTAAAAAGCACTGATACTCACCTCTGTGTCCAGTAAACAGAACTGATACGGAGCTATGTGACCAGTAATCAGCCCTGATACTCCACTCCGTAACCAGTAAACAGCACTGATACTCATCTCTGTGACCTGTAAACAGCTCTGATACTCAGCTATGTGACCAGTAAACAGCACTGATACTCAGCTCTGTGACCAGTAAACAACACTGATACTCAGCTCTGTGACTAATAAACCACACTGTTACTCAGCTCTGTGACCAGTAAACAACACTGATACTCAGTTCTGTGTCCTGTAAACAGCACTGATACTCAGTTCTATGACCAGTAATCAGCACTGATACTCAGTTCTGTAACCAGTATACAATACTGATACTCAGTTCGGTACCGCGTAAACAACACTGCTACTCTGCCCTGTGACGAGTAAACAACATTGTTAATCTGCCCTGTGAAAAGTAAACAACACTGATACTCTTCTGTGTCCAGTAATCAGCACTGATACTCAGTTGTGTGACCATTAAACCACACAGATACTCAGTTCTTTGACCAATAAACACACTGATACTCAGTTCTGTGACCAGTAATCAGCACTGATATTCAGCTCTGTGACCAGTACGCAACACTGATACTCAGCTCTGTGATCAGTAAACAATACTGATATTCAGCTCTGTGTCCAGTAAATAACACTGATACTCAGTTCTGTGACCTGTAAACAACACTGATACTGAGCGCTGTGTCCTGTAATCAGCTCTGATGCTGAACTCTGTGTCCTGTAAACAGCACTGATACTCGGTTGTGTGACCAGTAAACCACACTGATACTCAGTTCTGTGACCTATAAACACAATGATATTCAGTTCTGTGACCAGTAAACAACACTGATATTCAGCTCTGTGACTAGTACGCAGCACTGATACTCAGCTCTGTGTCCAGTAAACTCACTGATACTCAGTTCTGTGACCAGTAAACAACACTGATACTCAGTTCGGTACCGAGTAAACAACATTGTTACTCTGCCCCGTGAGCATTAAACAACATTGATACTCTGCCTGTGACCAGTAAACAGCACTGATACACTATTCTGCGTCCAGTAATCAGCACTGATACTGAGCTCTGTATCCTGTAAACAGCACTGATACTCAGTTTGTTGTCCAGTAAACAACATTCATATGCGGCTCTGTGACGAGTAAACAACACTGATACTCAGCCCCGTGTCCAGTAAACAACACTGATACTCAGCTCTGTGACCAGTGAAAAACACTGATACTCAGCTCTGTGACCAGTAAACATTACTGATATTCAGCACTGTGTCCAGTAAACAACACTGATACTCAGTTCTGTGACAAGTAACACACTGATATTCAGTTCTGTGAGCAGTAAACAACACTGATTTTCAGCTCACTGACTACTATGCAGCACTGATACTCAGCTCTGTGTCCAGTAAACAGCACTGATACTCAGCTCTGTGACCTGTAAACAGCTCTGATACTCAGCTATGTGACCAGTAAACAGCACTGTTACTCAGCTCTGTGACCAGTAAACAGTACTGATACTCAGCTCTGTGACTTGTAAACAGCACTGATACTCAGCTCTGTGTCCAGTAAACACTACTGATACTCACCTCTGTGTCCCGTAAACAACACTGATACTCAGTTCGGTACCGAGTAAACAACATTTTTACTCTGCCCTGTGAGTAGTAAACAACATTGATACTCTGCCCTGTAACCAGTAAACAACACTGATACTCTATTCTGTGTCCAGTAATCAGCACTGATACTGAGCTCTGTATCCTGTAAACAGCACTGATACTCAGTTCGCTGTCCAGTAAAAAACATTGATATATGGCTCTGTGACGAGTAAACAACACTATACTCAGCCCCGTGTCCAGTAAACAACACTGATACTCAGCTCTGTGACTAGTGAAAAACACTGATACTCAGCTCTGTGACCAGTAAACAACACTGATACTCAGCTCTGTGACTAATAAACAGCACTGTTACTCAGCTCTGTGACCAGTAAACAAAACTGATACTCAGCTCTCTGTCCAGTAAACTCACTGATACTCAGTTCTGTGACCAGTAAAAAGCACTGATACTCAGCTCTGCGACCAGTAAACAACAAGTGAACAACACTGATACTCAGCTCTGTGACCAGTAAAAAGCCCTGATTCTCAGCTCTGTGATAAGTAAACAGCACTGATTCTCAGCTCTGCGACCAGTAAACTGCCAGTAAACAACACTGATATTCAGCTCTGAGACTAGTAAACAGCACTGATACTCAGTTCTGTGACCAGTAAACAGTACTGATATTCAGCTCTGAGTCCAGTAAACAGCACTGATACTCAGCTCTTTGACCAGTAAACAACACTGATATTCAGCTCTGTAACTAGTAAAGAGCACTGATACTCAGCTCTGTGTCCAGTAAACACCACTGATACTCACCTCTGTGCCCAGCAAACAACACTGATACTCAGTTCGGAACCGAGTAAACAACATTGTTACTCTGCCCCGTGAGCATTAAACAACATTGATACTCTGCCTGTGACCAGTAAACAACACTGATACTCTATTCTGTGTCCAGTAATCAGCACTGATACTGAGCTCTGTATCCTGTAAACAGCACTGATACTCAGTTTGTTGTCCAGTAAACAACATTGATATGCGGCTCTGTGACGAGTAAACAACACTGATACTCAGCCCCGTGTCCAGTAAACAACACTGATACTCAGCTCTGTGACCAGTGAAAAACACTGATACTCAGCTCTGTGACCAGTAAACATTACTGATATTCAGCTCTGTGTCCAGTAAACAACACTGATACTCAGTTCTGTGACCTATTATCAACACTGATACTCAGCTCTGTTTACAGTAATCAGCACTGATACTGAGCTCTGTATCCTGTAAACAGCACTGATACTCAGTTCGTTGTCCAGTAAAGAACATTGATATGCGGCTCTGTGACGAGTAAACAACACTGAAACTCAGCCCCGTGTCCAGGAAACAACACTGATACTCAGCTCTGTGACCAGTGAAAAACACTGATACTCAGCTCTGTGACCAGTAAACATTACTGATATTCAGCTCTGTGTCCAGTAAACAACACTAATACTCAGTTCTGTGACCAGTAACACACTGATATTCAGTTCTGTGAGCAGTAAACAACACTGATTTTCAGCTCACTGACTACTATGCAGCACTGATACTCAGCTCTGTGTCCAGTAAACAGCACTGATACTCAGCTCTGTGACCTGTAAACAGCTCTGATACTCAGCTATGTGACCAGTAAACAGCACTGATACTCAGCTCTGTGACCAGTAAACAGTACTGATACTCAGCTCTGTGACTTGTAAACAGCACTGATACTCAGCTCTGTGTCCAGTAAACACTACTGATACTCACATCTGTGTCCAGTAAACAACACTGATACTCAGTTCGGTACCGAGTAAACAACATTGTTACTCTGCCCTGTGAGTAGTAAACAACATTGATACTCTGCCCTGTAACCAGTAAACAACACTGATACTCTATTCTGTGTCCAGTAATCAGCACTGATACTGAGCTCTGTATCCTGTAAACAGCACTGATACTCAGTTCGTTGTCCAGTAAAAAACATTGATATATGGCTCTGTGACGAGTAAACAACACTATACTCAGCCCCGTGTCCAGTAAACAACACTGATACTCAGCTCTGAGACTAGTGAAAAACACTGATACTCAGCTCTGTGACCAGTAAACAACATGATACTCAGCTCTGTGACTAATAAACAGCACTGTTACTCTGCTCTGTGACCAGTAAACAAAACTGATTCTCAGCTCTCTGACCAGTAAACAGCGCTGATACTCAGCTCTGTGACTCGTAAACAGCACTGATACTCAGCTCTGTGTCCAGTAAACTCACTGATACTCAGTTCTGTGACCAGAAAAAGCACTGATACTCAGCTCTGCGACCAGTAAACAACAAGTGAACAACACTGATACTCAGCTCTGTGACCAGTTAAAAAGCCCTGATTCTCAGCTCTGTGATGAGTAAACAGCACTGATTCTCAGCTCTGCGACCAGTAAACAACAAGTGAACAAAACTGATACTCAGCTCTAAGACTAGTAAACAGCACTGATACTCAGTTCTGTGACCAGTAAACAGTACTGATATTCAGCTCTGTGTCCAGTAAACAGAACTGATACTCAGCTCTTTGACCAGTAAACAACACAGATATTCAGCTCTGTGACTAGTAAACAGCACTGATACTCAGCTCTGTGTCCAGTAAACACCACTGATACTCACCTCTGTGCCAAGTAAACAACACTGATACTCAGTTCGGTACCGAGTAAACAACATTGTTACTCTGCCCCGTGAGCTTTAAACAACATTGATAATCTGCCTGTGAACAGTAAACAACACTGATACTCTATTCTGTGTCCAGTAATCAGCACTGATACTGAGCTCTGTATCCTGTAAACAGCACTGATACTCAGTTTGTTGTCCAGTAAACAACATTGATATGCGACTCTATGTCAAGTAAACAACACTGATACTCAGCCCCGTGTCCAGTAAACAACACTGATACTCAGCTCTGTGACCAGTAAACATTACTGATATTCAGCTCTGTGTCCAGTGAACAACACTGATACTCAGTTCTGTGACGGGTAAACAACACTGATACTCAGCTCTGTTTCCAGTAATCGGCACTAATACTGAGCTCTGTGTCCTGTAAACAGCACTGATACTCGGTTGTGTGACCAGTAAACCACACTGATACTCAGTTCTGTGACCAGTAAACTCACTGATACTCAGTTCTTTGACCTGTAAACAACGCTGTTACTGAGCTCTGTGTCCTGTAATCAGCTCTGATACTGAGCTCTGTGTCCTGTAAACAGCACTGATACTCGATTGTGTGACCAGTAAACCACACTGATACTCAGTTCTGTGACCAGTAAACTCACTGATACACAGTTCTGTGACCAGTAAACACACTGATACTCAGCTCTGTGAACAGCAAACAGACCTGATACTCAGCTCTGTGACCTGTAAACAGCTCTGATACTCAGTCTGTGACTAGTAAAAAGCACTGATACTCAGTTCTGTGACCCGAAAAAAGCACTGATACTCACCTCTGTGACGAGTAAACAGGACTGATACTCAGGTCTGCGACCAGTAAACACACTGATATTCAGCTCTGTGACCAGTAAACAACACTGATATTCAGCTTTGTGACTAGTAAACAGCACTGATACTCAGCTCTGTGCCCAGTAACACCACTGATACTCGCCTCTGTGCCCAGTAAACAACACTGATACTCAGTTCCTGTACCGAGTAAACAACATGGTTACTCTGCCCTGTGAGTAGTAAACAACATTGATAGTCTGCCCTGTGACCAGTAAACAACCCTGATACTCAGTTCTGTGACCTGTAAACAATACTGATACTCAGCTCTGTTTCCAGTAATCAGCACTGATACTGAGCACTGTGTACTGTAAACAGCACTGATACTCGGTTGTGTGACCAGTAAATAACACTGATACTCAGTTCTGTGACCTGTAACACACTGATACTCAGTTCTGTGAGCAGTAAACAACACTGATTTTCAGCTCACTGACTACTATGCAGCACTGATACTCAGCTCTGTGTCCAGTAAACAGCACTGATACTCAGCTCTGTGACCTGTAAACAGCTCTGATACTCACCTATGTGACCAGTAAACAGCACTGTTACTCAGCTCTGTGACTTGTAAACAGCACTGATACTCAGCTCTGTGTCCAGTAAACACTACTGATACTCACCTCTGTGTCCAGTAAACAACACTGATACTCAGTTCGGTACCGAGTAAACAACATTGTTACTCTGCCCTGTGAGTACTAAACAACAATGATACTCTGCCCTGTAACCAGTAAACAACACTGATACTCTATTCTGTGTCCAGTAATCACCACTGATACTGAGCTCTGTATCCTGTAAACAGCACTGATACTCAGTTCGTTGTCCAGTAAAAAACGTTGATATACGGCTCTGTGACGAGTAAACAACACTGATACTCAGCCCCGTGTCCAGTAAACAACACTGATACTCAGCTCCGTGACTAGTGAAAAACACTGATACTCAGCTCTGTGACCAGTAAACAACACTGATACTCATCTCTGTGTCTAATAAACAGCACTGTTACTCAGCTCTGTGACCAGTAAACAAAACTGATACTCAGCTCTCTGTCCATTAAACAGCGCTGATACTCAGCTCTGTGACTCGTAAACAGCACTGATACTCAGCTCTGTGTCCAGTAAACAACACTGTTACTCACCTCTGTGCCCAGTAAAAAACACTGATACTCAGTTCAGTACCACGTAAACAACACTGTTACTCTATTCTGTGTCCAGTAATCAGCACTGATACTGAGCTCTGTATCCTGTAAACAGCACTGATACTCAGTTCGTTGTCCAGTAAAAAATACTGATACTCAGCTCTGTGACCAGTAAACATTACTGATATTCAGCTCTGTGTCCAGTAAACAACACTGATACTCAGTTCTGTGAACAGTGAAAAACACTGATACTCAGCTCTGTGACCAGTAAACATTACTGATATTCAGCTCTGTGTCCAGTAAACAACACTGATACTCAGTTCTGTGACCTGTAACGCACTGATATTCAGTTCTGTGAGCAGTAAACAACACTGATTTTCAGCTCACTGACTACTATGCAGCACTGATACTCAGCTCTGTGTCCAGTAAACAGCACTGATACTCAGCTCTGTGACCTGTAAACAGCTCCGATACTCAGCTATGTGACCAGTAAACAGCACTGTTACTCAGCTCTGTGACCAGTAAACAGTACTGATACTCAGCTCTGTGACTTGTAAACAGCACTGATACTCAGCTCTGTGTCCAGTAAACACTACTGATACTCACCTCTGTGTCCAGTAAACAACACTGATACTCAGTTCAGTACCGAGTAAACAACATTGTTACTCTGCCCTGTGAGTACTAAACAACATTGATACTCTGCCCTGTAACCAGTAAACAACATTGATACTCTATTCTGTGTCCAGTAATCAGCACTGATACTGAGCTCTGTATCCTGTAAACAGCACTGATACTCAGTTCGCAGTCCAGTAAAAAACATTGATATATGGCTCTGTGACGAGTAAACAACACTATACTCAGCCCCGTGTCCAGTAAACAACACTGATACTCAGCTCTGTGACTAGTGAAAAACACTGATACTCAGCTCTGTGACCAGTAAACAACACTGATACTCAGCTCTGTGACTAATAAACAGCACTGTTACTCAGCTCTGTGACCAGTAAACAAAACTGATACTCAGCTCTCTGTCCAGTAAACAGCGCTGATACTCAGCTCTGTGACTCGTAAACAGCACTGATACTCAGCTCTGTGTCCAGTAAACTCACTGATGCTCAGTTCTGTGACCAGTAAAAAGCACTGATACTCAGCTCTGCGACCAGTAAACAACAAGTGAACAACACTGATACTCAGCTCTGTGACCAGTAAAAAGCCCTTATTCTCAGCTCTGTGATGAGTAAACAGCACTGATTCTCAACTCTGCGACCAGTAAACAACAAGTGAACAAAACTGATACTCAGCTCTGAGACTAGTAAACAGCACTGATACTCAGTTCTGTGACCAGTAAAGAGTACTGAAATTCAGCTCTGTGTCCAGTAAACAGAACTGATACTCTGCTCTTTGACCAGTAAACAACACTGATATTCAGCTCTGTGACTAGTAAACAGCACTGATACTCAGCTCTGTGTCCAGTAAACACCACTGATACTCACCTCTGTGCCAAGTAAACAACACTGATACTCAGCTCTGTGACTAGTAAACAGCACTGATACTCAGCTCTGTGTCCAGTAAACACCACTGATACTCACCTCTGTGCCAAGTAAACAACACTGATACTCAGTTCGGTACCGAGTAAACAACATTGTTACTCTGCCCCATGAGCATTAAACAACATTGATAATCTGCCTGTGAACAGTAAACAACACTGATACTCTATTCTGTGTCCAGTAATCAGCACTGATACTGAGCTCTGTATCCTGTAAACAGCACTGATACTCACTTTGTTGTCCAGTAAACAACATTGATATGCGGCTCTGTGACCAGTAAACTCACTGATACTCAGTTCTTTGACCTGTAAACAACGCTGTTACTGAGCTCTGTGTCCTGTAATCAGCTCTGATACTGAGCTCTGTGTCCTGTAAACAGCACTGATACTCGATTGTGTGACCAGTAAACCACACTGATACTCAGTTCTGTGACCAGTAAACTCACTGATACACAGTTCTGTGACCAGTAAACACACTGATACTCAGCTCTGTGAACAGCAAACAGACCTGATACTCAGCTCTGTGACCTGTAAACAGCTCTGATACTCAGTCTGTGACTAGTAAAAAGCACTGATACTCAGTTCTGTGACCCGAAAAAAGCACTGATACTCACCTCTGTGACGAGTAAACAGGACTGATACTCAGGTCTGCGACCAGTAAACACACTGATATTCAGCTCTGTGACCAGTAAACAACACTGATATTCAGCTTTGTGACTAGTAAACAGCACTGATACTCAGCTCTGTGCCCAGTAACACCACTGATACTCGCCTCTGTGCCCAGTAAACAACACTGATACTCAGTTCCTGTACCGAGTAAACAACATGGTTACTCTGCCCTGTGAGTAGTAAACAACATTGATAGTCTGCCCTGTGACCAGTAAACAACCCTGATACTCAGTTCTGTGACCTGTAAACAATACTGATACTCAGCTCTGTTTCCAGTAATCAGCACTGATACTGAGCACTGTGTACTGTAAACAGCACTGATTCTCGGTTGTGTGACCAGTAAATAACACTGATACTCAGTTCTGTGACCTGTAACACACTGATACTCAGTTCTGTGAGCAGTAAACAACACTGATTTTCAGCTCACTGACTACTATGCAGCACTGATACTCAGCTCTGTGTCCAGTAAACAGCACTGATACTCAGCTCTGTGACCTGTAAACAGCTCTGATACTCACCTATGTGACCAGTAAACAGCACTCTTACTCAGTTCTGTGACTTGTAAACAGCACTGATACTCAGCTCTGTGTCCAGTAAACAACACTGTTACTCACCTCTGTGCCCAGTAAAAAACACTGATACTCAGTTCAGTACCACGTAAACAACACTGTTACTCTATTCTGTGTCCAGTAATCAGCACTGATACTGAGCTCTGTATCCTGTAAACAGCACTGATACTCAGTTCGTTGTCCAGTAAAAAATACTGATACTCAGCTCTGTGACCAGTAAACATTACTGATATTCAGCTCTGTGTCCAGTAAACAACACTGATACTCAGTTCTGTGAACAGTGAAAAACACTGATACTCAGCTCTGTGACCAGTAAACATTACTGATATTCAGCTCTGTGTCCAGTAAACAACACTGATACTCAGTTCTGTGACCTGTAACGCACTGATATTCAGTTCTGTGAGCAGTAAACAACACTGATTTTCAGCTCACTGACTACTATGCAGCACTGATACTCAGCTCTGTGTCCAGTAAACAGCACTGATACTCAGCTCTGTGACCTGTAAACAGCTCCGATACTCAGCTATGTGACCAGTAAACAGCACTGTTACTCAGCTCTGTGACCAGTAAACAGTACTGATACTCAGCTCTGTGACTTGTAAACAGCACTGATACTCAGCTCTGTGTCCAGTAAACACTACTGATACTCACCTCTGTGTCCAGTAAACAACACTGATACTCAGTTCAGTACCGAGTAAACAACATTGTTACTCTGCCCTGTGAGTACTAAACAACATTGATACTCTGCCCTGTAACCAGTAAACAACATTGATACTCTATTCTGTGTCCAGTAATCAGCACTGATACTGAGCTCTGTATCCTGTAAACAGCACTGATACTCAGTTCGCAGTCCAGTAAAAAACATTGATATATGGCTCTGTGACGAGTAAACAACACTATACTCAGCCCCGTGTCCAGTAAACAACACTGATACTCAGCTCTGTGACTAGTGAAAAACACTGATACTCAGCTCTGTGACCAGTAAACAACACTGATACTCAGCTCTGTGACTAATAAACAGCACTGTTACTCAGCTCTGTGACCAGTAAACAAAACTGATACTCAGCTCTCTGTCCAGTAAACAGCGCTGATACTCAGCTCTGTGACTCGTAAACAGCACTGATACTCAGCTCTGTGTCCAGTAAACTCACTGATGCTCAGTTCTGTGACCAGTAAAAAGCACTGATACTCAGCTCTGCGACCAGTAAACAACAAGTGAACAACACTGATACTCAGCTCTGTGACCAGTAAAAAGCCCTTATTCTCAGCTCTGTGATGAGTAAACAGCACTGATTCTCAACTCTGCGACCAGTAAACAACAAGTGAACAAAACTGATACTCAGCTCTGAGACTAGTAAACAGCACTGATACTCAGTTCTGTGACCAGTAAACAGTACTGAAATTCAGCTCTGTGTCCAGTAAACAGAACTGATACTCTGCTCTTTGACCAGTAAACAACACTGATATTCAGCTCTGTGACTAGTAAACAGCACTGATACTCAGCTCTGTGTCCAGTAAACACCACTGATACTCACCTCTGTGCCAAGTAAACAACACTGATACTCAGCTCTGTGACTAGTAAACAGCACTGATACTCAGCTCTGTGTCCAGTAAACACCACTGATACTCACCTCTGTGCCAAGTAAACAACACTGATACTCAGTTCGGTACCGAGTAAACAACATTGTTACTCTGCCCCATGAGCATTAAACAACATTGATAATCTGCCTGTGAACAGTAAACAACACTGATACTCTATTCTGTGTCCAGTAATCAGCACTGATACTGAGCTCTGTATCCTGTAAACAGCACTGATACTCACTTTGTTGTCCAGTAAACAACATTGATATGCGGCTCTGTGACCAGTAAACTCACTGATACTCAGTTCTTTGACCTGTAAACAACGCTGTTACTGAGCTCTGTGTCCTGTAATCAGCTCTGATACTGAGCTCTGTGTCCTGTAAACAGCACTGATACTCGATTGTGTGACCAGTAAACCACACTGATACTCAGTTCTGTGACCAGTAAACTCACTGATACACAGTTCTGTGACCAGTAAACACACTGATACTCAGCTCTGTGAACAGCAAACAGACCTGATACTCAGCTCTGTGACCTGTAAACAGCTCTGATACTCAGTCTGTGACTAGTAAAAAGCACTGATACTCAGTTCTGTGACCCGAAAAAAGCACTGATACTCACCTCTGTGACGAGTAAACAGGACTGATACTCAGGTCTGCGACCAGTAAACACACTGATATTCAGCTCTGTGACCAGTAAACAACACTGATATTCAGCTTTGTGACTAGTAAACAGCACTGATACTCAGCTCTGTGCCCAGTAACACCACTGATACTCGCCTCTGTGCCCAGTAAACAACACTGATACTCAGTTCCTGTACCGAGTAAACAACATGGTTACTCTGCCCTGTGAGTAGTAAACAACATTGATAGTCTGCCCTGTGACCAGTAAACAACCCTGATACTCAGTTCTGTGACCTGTAAACAATACTGATACTCAGCTCTGTTTCCAGTAATCAGCACTGATACTGAGCACTGTGTACTGTAAACAGCACTGATTCTCGGTTGTGTGACCAGTAAATAACACTGATACTCAGTTCTGTGACCTGTAACACACTGATACTCAGTTCTGTGAGCAGTAAACAACACTGATTTTCAGCTCACTGACTACTATGCAGCACTGATACTCAGCTCTGTGTCCAGTAAACAGCACTGATACTCAGCTCTGTGACCTGTAAACAGCTCTGATACTCACCTATGTGACCAGTAAACAGCACTCTTACTCAGTTCTGTGACTTGTAAACAGCACTGATACTCAGCTCTGTGTCCAGTAAACACTACTGATACTCACCTCTGTGTCCAGTAAACAACACTGATACTCAGTTCGGTACCGAGTAAACAACATTGTTACTCTGCCCTGTGAGTAGTAAACAACAATGATACTCTGCCCTGTAACCAGTAAACAACATTGATACTCTATTCTGTGTCCAGTAATCACCACTGATACTGAGCTCTGTATCCTGTAAACAGCACTGATACTCAGTTCGTTGTCCAGTAAAAAACATTGATATACGGCTCTGTGACGAGTAAACAACACTGATACTCAGCCCCGTGTCCAGTAAACAACACGGATACTCAGCTCTGTGACCAGTAAACAACACTGATACTCATCTCTGTGTCTAATAAACAGCACTGTTACTCAGCTCTGTGACCAGTAAACAAAACTGATACTCAGCTCTCTGTCCATTAAACAGCGCTGATACTCAGCTCTGTGACTCGTAAACAGCACTGATACTCAGCTCTGTGTCCAGTAAACAACACTGTTACTCACCTCTGTGCCCAGTAAAAAACACTGATACTCAGTTCAGTACCACGTAAACAACACTGTTACTCTATTCTGTGTCCAGTAATCAGCACTGATACTGAGCTCTGTATCCTGTAAACAGCACTGATAATCAGTTCGTTGTCCAGTAAAAAACACTGATACTCAGCTCTGTGACCAGTAAACATTACTGATATTCAGCTCTGTGTCCAGTAAACAACACTGATACTCAGTTCTGTGAACAGTGAAAAACACTGATACTCAGCTCTGTGACCAGTAAACATTACTGATATTCAGCTCTGTGTCCAGTAAACAACACTGATACTCAGTTCTGTGACCTGTAACGCACTGATATTCAGTTCTGTGAGCAGTAAACAACACTGATTTTCAGCTCACTGACTACTATGCAGCACTGATACTCAGCTCTGTGTCCAGTAAACAGCACTGATACTCAGCTCTGTGACCTGTAAACAGCTCCGATACTCAGCTATGTGACCAGTAAACAGCACTGTTACTCAGCTCTGTGACCATTAAACAGTACTGATACTCAGCTCTGTGACTTGTAAACAGCACTGATACTCAGCTCTGTGTCCAGTAAACACTACTGATACTCACCTCTGTGTCCAGTAGACAACACTGATACTCAGTTCAGTACCGAGTAATCAACATTGTTACTCTGCCCTGTGAGTACTAAACAACATTGATACTCTGCCCTGTAACCAGTAAACAACATTGATACTCTATTCTGTGTCCAGTAATCAGCACTGATACTGAGCTCTGTATCCTGTAAACAGCACTGATACTCAGTTCGCTGTCCAGTAAAAAACATTGATATATGGCTCTGTGACGAGTAAACAACACTATACTCAGCCCCGTGTCCAGTAAACAACACTGATACTCAGCTCTGTGACTAGTGAAAAACACTGATACTCAGCTCTGTGATCAGTAAACAACACTGATACTCAGCTCTGTAACTAATAAACAGCACTGTTACTCAGCTCTGTGACCAGTAAACAAAACTGATACTCAGCTCTCTGTCCAGTAAACAGCGCTGATACTCAGCTCTGTGACTCGTAAACAGCACTGATACTCAGCTCTGTGTCCAGTAAACTCACTGATACTCAGTTCTGTGACCAGTAAAAAGCACTGATACTCAGCTCTGCGACCAGTAAACAACAAGTGAACAACACTGATACTCAGCTCTGTGACCAGTAAAAAGCCCTTATTCTCAGCTCTGTGATGAGTAAACAGCACTGATTCTCAGCTCTGCGACCAGTAAACAACAAGTGAACAAAACTGATACTCAGCTCTGAGACTAGTAAACAGCACTGATACTCAGTTCTGTGACCAGTAAACAGTACTGAAATTCAGCTCTGTGTCCAGTAAACAGAACTGATACTCTGCTCTTTGACCAGTAAACAACACTGATATTCAGCTCTGTGACTAGTAAAGAGCACTGATACTCAGCTCTGTGTCCAGTAAACACCACTGATACTCACCTCTGTGCCAAGTAAACAACACTGATACTCAGTTCGGTACCGAGTAAACAACATTGTTACTCTGCCCCATGAGCATTAAACAACATTGATAATCTGCCTGTGAACAGTAAACAACACTGATACTCTATTCTGTGTCCAGTAATCAGCACTGATACTGAGCTCTGTATCCTGTAAACAGCACTGATACTCACTTTGTTGTCCAGTAAACAACATTGATATGCGGCTCTGTGACAAGTAAACAAAACTGATACTCAGCCCCGTGTCCAGTAAACAACACTGATACTCAGCTCTGTGACCAGTAAACATTACTGATATTCAGCTCTGTGTCCAGTGAACAACACTGATACTCAGTTCTGTGACCTGTAAACAACACTGATACTCAGCTCTGTTTCCAGTAATCGGCACTAATACTGAGCTCTGTGTCCTGTAAACAGCACTGATACTCGGTTGTGTGACCAGTAAACCACACTGATACTCAGTTCTGTGACCAGTAAACTCACTGATACTCAGTTCTGTGACCTGTAAACAACGCTGTTACTGAGCCCTGTGTCCTGTAATCAGCTCTGATACTGAGCTCTGTGTCCTGTAAACAGCACTGATACTCGGTTGTGTGACCAGTAAACCACACTGATACTCAGTTCTGTGACCAGTAAACTCACTGATACACAGTTCTGTGACCAGTAAACACACTGATACTCAGCTCTGTGAACAGCAAACAGACCTGATACTCAGCTCTTTGACCTGTAAACAGCTCTGATACTCAGTCTGTGACTAGTAAAAAGCACTGATACTCAGTTCTGTGACCAGAAAAAAGCACTGATACTCACCTCTGTGACGAGTAAACAGGACTGATACTCAGGTCTGCGACCAGTAAACACACTGATATTCAGCTCTGTGACCAGTAAACAACACTGATATTCAGCTTTGTGACTAGTAAACAGCACTGATACTCAGCTCTGTGTCCAGTAACACCACTGATACTCGCCTCTGTGCCCAGTAAACAACACTGATACTCAGTTCGTGTACCGAGTAAACATCATGGTTACTCTGCCCTGTGAGGAGTAAACAACATTGATACTCTGCCCTATGACCAGTAAACAACCCTGATACTCAGTTCTGTGACCTGTAAACAATACTGATACTCAGCTCTGTTTCCAGTAATCAGCACTGATACTGAGCTCTGTGTACTATAAACAGCACTGATACTCGGTTGTGTGACCAGTAAATCACACTGATACTCAGTTCTGTGACCTGTAACACACTGATACTCAGTTCTGTGAGCAGTAAACAACACTGATTTTCAGCTCACTGACTACTATGCAGCACTGATACTCAGCTCTGTGTCCAGTAAACAGCACTGATACTCAGCTATGTGACCAGTAAACAGCACTGTTACTCAGCTCTGTGACCAGTAAACAGTACTGATACTCAGCTCTGTGACTTGTAAACAGCACTGATACTCAGCTCTGTGTCCAGTAAACACTACTGATACTCACCTCTGTGTCCAGTAAACAACACTGATACTCAGTTCGGTACCGAGTAAACAACATTGTTACTCTGCCCTGTGAGTAGTAAACAACATTGATACTCTGCCCTGTAACCAGTAAACAACACTGATACTCTATTCTGTGTCCAGTAATCAGCACTGATACTGAGCTCTGTATCCTGTAAACAGCACTGATACTCAGTTCGTTGTCCAGTAAAAAACATTGATATACGGCTCTGTGACGAGTAAACAACACTGATACTCAGCCCCGTGTCCTGTAAACAACACTGATACTCAGCTCTGTGACTAGTGAAAAACACTGATACTCAGCTCTGTGACCAGTAAACAACACTGATACTCAGCTCTGTGACTAATAAACAGCACTGTTACTCAGCTCTGTGACCAGTAAACAATACTGATACTCATCTCTCTGTCCATTAAACAGCGCTGATACTCAGCTCTGTGACTCGTAAACAGCACTGATACTCAGCTCTGTGTCCAGTAAACAACACTGTTACTCACCTCTGTGCCCAGTAAAAAACACTGATACTCAGTTCGGTACCACGTAAACAACACTGTTACTCTATTCTGTGTCCAGTAATCAGCACTGATACTGAGCTCTGTATCCTGTAAACAGCACTGATACTCAGTTCGTTGTCCAGTAAAAAACATTGATATACGGCTCTGTGACGAGTAAACAACACTGATGCTCAGCCCCATGTCCAGTAAACAACACTGATACTCAGCTCTGTGACCAGTGAAAAACACTGATACTCAGCTCTGTGACCAGTAAACATTACTGATATTCAGCTCTGTGTCCAGTAAACAACACTGATACTCAGCTCTGTGTCCAGTAAACAGCACTGATACTCAGCTCTGTGTCCAGTAAACAACACTGATACTCAGTTCTGTAACCAGCAAAATCACTGATACACAGTTCTTTGACCAGTCAGCACACTGATACTCAGCTCTGTGAACAGCAAACAGCCCTGATACTCAGCTCTGTGACCTGTAAACAGCTCTGATACTCAGTCTGTGACTAGTAAACAGCACTGATACTCAGTTCTGTGACCAGTAAAAAGCACTGATACTCACCTCTGTGACGAATAAACAGGACTGATACTCAGGTCTGCGACCAGTAAACCCACTGATATTCAGCTCTGTGACCAGTAAACACACTGATACTCAGCTCTGTGTCCAGTAAACAGAACTGATACGGAGCTACGTGACCAGTAATCAGCCCTGATACTCCACTCTGTAACCAGTAAACAGCACTGATACTCAGCTCTGTGACCTGTAAACAGCTCTGATACTCAGCTATGTGACCAGTAAACAGCACTGATACTCAGCTCTGTGACCAGTAAACAACACTGATACTCAGCTCTGTGACTAATAAACCGCACTGTTACTCAGCTCTGTGACCAGTAAACAACACTGATACTCAGTTCTGTGTCCTGTAAACAGCACTGATACTCAGTTCTATGACCAGTAATCAGCACTGATACTCAGTTCTGTAACCAGTATACAATACTGATACTCAGTTCGGTACCGCGTAAACAACACTGCTACTCTGCCCTGTGACGAGTAAACAACATTGATAATCTGCCCTGTGAACAGTAAACAACACTGATACTCTCTTCTGTGTCCAGTAATCAGCCCTGATACTCAGTTGTGTGACCATTAAACCACACAGATACTCAGTTCTTTGGCCAATAAACACACTGATACTCAGTTCTGTGACCAGTAATCAGCACTGATATTCAGCTCTGTGACTAGTACGCAACACTGATACTCAGCTCTGTGATCAGTAAACAATACTGATATTCAGCTCGGTGTCCAGTAAATAACACTGATACTCAGTTCTGTGACCTGTAAACAACACTGATACTGAGCTCTGTGTCCTGTAATCAGCTCTGATACTGAACTCTGTGCCCTGTAAACAGCACTGATACTCGGTCGTGTGACCAGTAAACCACACTGATACTCAGTTCTGTGACCTATAAACACACTGATATTCAGTTCTGTGACCAGTAAACAACACTGATATTCAGCTCTGTGACTAGTACGCAGCACTGATACTCAGCTCTGTGTCCAGTAAACTCACTGATACTCAGTTGTGTGACCAGTAAACAACACTGATACTCAGTTCGGTACCGAGTAAACAACATTGTTACTCTGCCCCGTGAGCATTAAACAACATTGATACTCTGCCTGTGACCAGTAAACAACACTGATACTCTATTCTGTGTCCAGTAATCAGCACTGATACTGAGCTCTGTATCCTGTAAACAGCACTGATACTCAGTTTGTTGTCCAGTAAACAACATTCATATGCGGCTCTGTGACGAGTAAACAACACTGATACTCAACCCCGTGTCCAGTAAACAACACTGATACTCAGCTCTGTGACCAGTGAAAAACACTGATATTCAGCTCTGTGTCCAGTAAACAACACTGATACTCAGTTCTGTGACAAGTAACACACTGATATTCAGTTCTGTGAGCAGTAAACAACACTGATTTTCAGCTCACTGACTACTATGCAGCACTGATACTCAGCTCTGTGTCCAGTAAACAGCACTGATACTCAGCTCTGTGACCTGTAAACAGCTCTGATACTCAGCTATGTGACCAGTAAACAGCACTGTTACTCAGCTCTGTGACCAGTAAACAGTACTGATACTCAGCTCTGTGACTTGTAAACAGCACTGATACTCAGCTCTGTGTCCAGTAAACACTACTGATACTCACCTCTGTGTCCAGTAAACAACACTGATACTCAGTTCGGTACCGAGTAAACAACATTTTTACTCTGCCCTGTGAGTAGTAAACAACATTGATACTCTGCCCTGTAACCAGTAAACAACACTGATACTCTATTCTGTGTCCAGTAATCAGCACTGATACTGAGCTCTGTATCCTGTAAACAGCACTGATACTCATTTCGCTGTCCAGTAAAAAACATTGATATATGGCTCTGTGACGAGTAAACAACACTATACTCAGCCCCGTGTCCAGTAAACAACACTGATACTCAGCTCTGTGACTAGTGAAAAACACTGATACTCAGCTCTGTGACCAGTAAACAACACTGATACTCAGCTCTGTGACTAATAAACAGCACTGTTACTCAGCTCTGTGACCAGTAAACAAAACTGATACTCAGCTCTCTGTCCAGTAAACTCACTGATACTCAGTTCTGTGACCAGTAAAAAGCACTGATACTCAGCTCTGCGACCAGTAAACAACAAGTGAACAACACTGATACTCAGCTCTGTGACCAGTAAAAAGCCCTGATTCTCAGCTCTGTGATAAGTAAACAGCACTGATTCTCAGCTCTGCGACCAGTAAACTACCAGTAAACAACACTGATATTCAGCTCTGAGACTAGTAAACAGCACTGATACTCAGTTCTGTGACCAGTAAACAGTACTGATATTCAGCTCTGTGTCCAGTAAACAGCACTGATACTCAGCTCTTTGACCAGTAAACAACACTGATATTCAGCTCTGTGACTAGTAAAGAGCACTGATACTCAGCTCTGTGTCCAGTAAACACCACTGATACTCACCTCTGTGCCCAGCAAACAACACTGATACTCAGTTCGGTACCGAGTAAACAACATTGTTACTCTGCCCCGTGAGCATTAAACAACATTGATACTCTGCCTGTGACCAGTAAACAACACTGATACTCTATTCTGTGTCCAGTAATCAGCACTGATACTGAGCTCTGTATCCTGTAAACAGCACTGATACTCAGTTTGTTGTCCAGTAAACAACATTGATATGCGGCTCTGTGACGAGTAAACAACACTGACACTCAGCCCCGTGTCCAGTAAACAACACTGATACTCAGCTCTGTGACCAGTGAAAAACACTGATACTCAGCTCTGTGACCAGTAAACATTACTGATATTCAGCTCTGTGTCCAGTAAACAACACTGATACTCAGTTCTGTGACCTGTTATCAACACTGATACTCAGCTCTGTTTACAGTAATCAGCACTGATACTGAGCTCTGTATCCTGTAAACAGCACTGATACTCAGTTCGTTGTCCAGTAAAGAACATTGATATGCGGCTCTGTGACGAGTAAACAACACTGAAACTCAGCCCCGTGTCCAGGAAACAACACTGATACTCAGCTCTGTGACCAGTGAAAAACACTGATACTCAGCTCTGTGAGCAGTGAACAACACTGATACTCAGTTCTGTGACCTGTAAACAACACTGATACTCAGCTCTGTTTCCAGTAATCGGCACTAATACTGAGCTCTGTGTCCTGTAAACAGCACTGATACTCGGTTGTGTGACCAGTAAACCACACTGATACTCAGTTCTGTGACCAGTAAACTCACTGATACTCAGTTCTGTGACCTGTAAACAACGCTGTTACTGAGCTCTGTGTCCTGTAATCAGCTCTGATACTGAGCTCTGTGTCCTGTAAACAGCACTGATACTCGGTTGTGTGACCAGTAAACCACACTGATACTCAGTTCTGTGACCAGTAAACTCACTGATACACAGTTCTGTGACCAGTAAACACACTGATACTCAGCTCTGTGAACAGCAAACAGACCTGATACTCAGCTCTTTGACCTGTAAACAGCTCTGATACTCAGTCTGTGACTAGTAAAAAGCACTGATACTCAGTTCTGTGACCAGAAAAAAGCACTGATACTCACCTCTGTGACGAGTAAACAGGACTGATACTCAGGTCTGCGACCAGTAAACACACTGATATTCAGCTCTGTGACCAGTAAACAACACTGATATTCAGCTTTGTGACTAGTAAACAGCACTGATACTCAGCTCTGTGTCCAGTAACACCACTGATACTCGCCTCTGTGCCCAGTAAACAACACTGATACTCAGTTCGTGTACCGAGTAAACATCATGGTTACTCTGCCCTGTGAGGAGTAAACAACATTGATACTCTGCCCTATGACCAGTAAACAACCCTGATACTCAGTTCTGTGACCTGTAAACAATACTGATACTCAGCTCTGTTTCCAGTAATCAGCACTGATACTGAGCTCTGTGTACTATAAACAGCACTGATACTCGGTTGTGTGACCAGTAAATCACACTGATACTCAGTTCTGTGACCTGTAACACACTGATACTCAGTTCTGTGAGCAGTAAACAACACTGATTTTCAGCTCACTGACTACTATGCAGCACTGATACTCAGCTCTGTGTCCAGTAAACAGCACTGATACTCAGCTATGTGACCAGTAAACAGCACTGTTACTCAGCTCTGTGACCAGTAAACAGTACTGATACTCAGCTCTGTGACTTGTAAACAGCACTGATACTCAGCTCTGTGTCCAATAAACACTACTGATACTCACCTCTGTGTCCAGTAAACAACACTGATACTCAGTTCGGTACCGAGTAAACAACATTGTTACTCTGCCCTGTGAGTAGTAAACAACATTGATACTCTGCCCTGTAACCAGTAAACAACACTGATACTCTATTCTGTGTCCAGTAATCAGCACTGATACTGAGCTCTGTATCCTGTAAACAGCACTGATACTCAGTTCGTTGTCCAGTAAAAAACATTGATATACGGCTCTGTGACGAGTAAACAACACTGATACTCAGCCCCGTGTCCTGTAAACAACACTGATACTCAGCTCTGTGACTAGTGAAAAACACTGATACTCAGCTCTGTGACCAGTAAACAACACTGATACTCAGCTCTGTGACTAATAAACAGCACTGTTACTCAGCTCTGTGACCAGTAAACAATACTGATACTCAGCTCTCTGTCCATTAAACAGCGCTGATACTCAGCTCTGTGACTCGTAAACAGCACTGATACTCAGCTCTGTGTCCAGTAAACAACACTGTTACTCACCTCTGTGCCCAGTAAAAAACACTGATACTCAGTTCGGTACCACGTAAACAACACTGTTACTCTATTCTGTGTCCAGTAATCAGCACTGATACTGAGCTCTGTATCCTGTAAACAGCACTGATACTCAGTTCGTTGTCCAGTAAAAAACATTGATATACGGCTCTGTGACGAGTAAACAACACTGATGCTCAGCCCCATGTCCAGTAAACAACACTGATACTCAGCTCTGTGACCAGTGAAAAACACTGATACTCAGCTCTGTGACCAGTAAACATTACTGATATTCAGCTCTGTGTCCAGTAAACAACACTGATACTCAGCTCTGTGTCCAGTAAACAGCACTGATACTCAGCTCTGTGTCCAGTAAACAACACTGATACTCAGTTCTGTAACCAGCAAAATCACTGATACACAGTTCTTTGACCAGTCAGCACACTGATACTCAGCTCTGTGAACAGCAAACAGCCCTGATACTCAGCTCTGTGACCTGTAAACAGCTCTGATACTCAGTCTGTGACCAGTAAACACACTGATACTCAGCTCTGTGTCCAGTAAACAGAACTGATACGGAGCTACGTGACCAGTAATCAGCCCTGATACTCCACTCTGTAACCAGTAAACAGCACTGATACTCAGCTCTGTGACCTGTAAACAGCTCTGATACTCAGCTATGTGACCAGTAAACAGCACTGATACTCAGCTCTGTGACCAGTAAACAACACTGATACTCAGCTCTGTGACTAATAAACCGCACTGTTACTCAGCTCTGTGACCAGTAAACAACACTGATACTCAGTTCTGTGTCCTGTAAACAGCACTGATACTCAGTTCTATGACCAGTAATCAGCACTGATACTCAGTTCTGTAACCAGTATACAATACTGATACTCAGTTCGGTACCGCGTAAACAACACTGCTACTCTGCCCTGTGACGAGTAAACAACATTGATAATCTGCCCTGTGAACAGTAAACAACACTGATACTCTCTTCTGTGTCCAGTAATCAGCCCTGATACTCAGTTGTGTGACCATTAAACCACACAGATACTCAGTTCTTTGGCCAATAAACACACTGATACTCAGTTCTGTGACCAGTAATCAGCACTGATATTCAGCTCTGTGACTAGTACGCAACACTGTTACTCAGCTCTGTGATCAGTAAACAATACTGATATTCAGCTCGGTGTCCAGTAAATAACACTGATACTCAGTTCTGTGACCTGTAAACAACACTGATACTGAGCTCTGTGTCCTGTAATCAGCTCTGATACTGAACTCTGTGCCCTGTAAACAGCACTGATACTCGGTCGTGTGACCAGTAAACCACACTGATACTCAGTTCTGTGACCTATAAACACACTGATATTCAGTTCTGTGACCAGTAAACAACACTGATATTCAGCTCTGTGACTAGTACGCAGCACTGATACTCAGCTCTGTGTCCAGTAAACTCACTGATACTCAGTTGTGTGACCAGTAAACAACACTGATACTCAGTTCGGTACCGAGTAAACAACATTGTTACTCTGCCCCGTGAGCATTAAACAACATTGATACTCTGCCTGTGACCAGTAAACAACACTGATACTCTATTCTGTGTCCAGTAATCAGCACTGATACTGAGCTCTGTATCCTGTAAACAGCACTGATACTCAGTTTGTTGTCCAGTAAACAACATTCATATGCGGCTCTGTGACGAGTAAACAACACTGATACTCAGCCCCGTGTCCAGTAAACAACACTGATACTCAGCTCTGTGACCAGTGAAAAACACTGATATTCAGCTCTGTGTCCAGTAAACAACACTGATACTCAGTTCTGTGACAAGTAACACACTGATATTCAGTTCTGTGAGCAGTAAACAACACTGATTTTCAGCTCACTGACTACTATGCAGCACTGATACTCAGCTCTGTGTCCAGTAAACAGCACTGATACTCAGCTCTGTGACCTGTAAACAGCTCTGATACTCAGCTATGTGACCAGTAAACAGCACTGTTACTCAGCTCTGTGACCAGTAAACAGTACTGATACTCAGCTCTGTGACTTGTAAACAGCACTGATACTCAGCTCTGTGTCCAGTAAACACTACTGATACTCACCTCTGTGTCCAGTAAACAACACTGATACTCAGTTCGGTACCGAGTAAACAACATTTTTACTCTGCCCTGTGAGTAGTAAACAACATTGATACTCTGCCCTGTAACCAGTAAACAACACTGATACTCTATTCTGTGTCCAGTAATCAGCACTGATACTGAGCTCTGTATCCTGTAAACAGCACTGATACTCATTTCGCTGTCCAGTAAAAAACATTGATATATGGCTCAGTGACGAGTAAACAACACTATACTCAGCCCCGTGTCCAGTAAACAACACTGATACTCAGCTCTGTGACTAGTGAAAAACACTGATACTCAGCTCTGTGACCAGTAAACAACACTGATACTCAGCTCTGTGACTAATAAACAGCACTGTTACTCAGCTCTGTGACCAGTAAACAAAACTGATACTCAGCTCTCTGTCCAGTAAACTCACTGATACTCAGTTCTGTGACCAGTAAAAAGCACTGATACTCAGCTCTGCGACCAGTAAACAACAAGTGAACAACACTGATACTCAGCTCTGTGACCAGTAAAAAGCCCTGATTCTCAGCTCTGTGATAAGTAAACAGCACTGATTCTCAGCTCTGCGACCAGTAAACTACCAGTAAACAACACTGATATTCAGCTCTGAGACTAGTAAACAGCACTGATACTCAGTTCTGTGACCAGTAAACAGTACTGATATTCAGCTCTGTGTCCAGTAAACAGCACTGATACTCAGCTCTTTGACCAGTAAACAACACTGATATTCAGCTCTGTGACTAGTAAAGAGCACTGATACTCAGCTCTGTGTCCAGTAAACACCACTGATACTCACCTCTGTGCCCAGCAAACAACACTGATACTCAGTTCGGTACCGAGTAAACAACATTGTTACTCTGCCCCGTGAGCATTAAACAACATTGATACTCTGCCTGTGACCAGTAAACAACACTGATACTCTATTCTGTGTCCAGTAATCAGCACTGATACTGAGCTCTGTATCCTGTAAACAGCACTGATACTCAGTTTGTTGTCCAGTAAACAACATTGATATGCGGCTCTGTGACGAGTAAACAACACTGATACTCAGCCCCGTGTCCAGTAAACAACACTGATACTCAGCTCTGTGACCAGTGAAAAACACTGATACTCAGCTCTGTGACCAGTAAACATTACTGATATTCAGCTCTGTGTCCAGTAAACAACACTGATACTCAGTTCTGTGACCTGTTATCAACACTGATACTCAGCTCTGTTTACAGTAATCAGCACTGATACTGAGCTCTGTATCCTGTAAACAGCACTGATACTCAGTTCGTTGTCCAGTAAAGAACATTGATATGCGGCTCTGTGACGAGTAAACAACAATGAAACTCAGCCCCGTGTCCAGGAAACAACACTGATACTCAGCTCTGTGACCAGTGAAAAACACTGATACTCAGCTCTGTGACCAGTAAACATTACTGATATTCAGCTCTGTGTCCAGTAAACAACACTAATACTCAGTTCTGTGACCAGTAACACACTGATATTCAGTTCTGTGAGCAGTAAACAACACTGATTTTCAGCTCACTGACTACTATGCAGCACTGATACTCAGCTCTCTGTCCAGTAATCAGCCCTGATACTCAGTTGTGTGACCATTAAACCACACAGATACTCAGTTCTTTGGCCAATAAACACACTGATACTCAGTTCTGTGACCAGTAATCAGCACTGATATTCAGCTCTGTGACTAGTACGCAACACTGATACTCAGCTCTGTGATCAGTAAACAATACTGATATTCAGCTCGGTGTCCAGTAAATAACACTGATACTCAGTTCTGTGACCTGTAAACAACACTGATACTGAGCTCTGTGTCCTGTAATCAGCTCTGATACTGAACTCTGTGCCCTGTAAACAGCACTGATACTCGGTCGTGTGACCAGTAAACCACACTGATACTCAGTTCTGTGACCTATAAACTCACTGATACTCAGTTGTGTGACCAGTAAACAACACTGATACTCAGTTCGGTACCGAGTAAACAACATTGTTACTCTGCCCCGTGAGCATTAAACAACATTGATACTCTGCCTGTGACCAGTAAACAACACTGATACTCTATTCTGTGTCCAGTAATCAGCACTGATACTGAGCTCTGTATCCTCTAAACAGCACTGATACTCAGTTTGTTGTCCAGTAAACAACATTCATATGCGGCTCTGTGACGAGTAAACAACACTGATACTCAGCCCCGTGTCCAGTAAACAACACTGATACTCAGCTCTGTGACCAGTGAAAAACACTGATATTCAGCTCTGTGTCCAGTAAACAACACTGATACTCAGTTCTGTGACAAGTAACACACTGATATTCAGTTCTGTGAGCAGTAAACAACACTGATTTTCAGCTCACTGACTACTATGCAGCACTGATACTCAGCTCTGTGTCCAGTAAACAGCACTGATACTCAGCTCTGTGACCTGTAAACAGCTCTGATACTCAGCTATGTGACCAGTAAACAGCACTGTTACTCAGCTCTGTGACCAGTAAACAGTACTGATACTCAGCTCTGTGACTTGTAAACAGCACTGATACTCAGCTCTGTGTCCAGTAAACACTACTGATACTCACCTCTGTGTCCAGTAAACAACACTGATACTCAGTTCGGTACCGAGTAAACAACATTTTTACTCTGCCCTGTGAGTAGTAAACAACATTGATACTCTGCCCTGTAACCAGTAAACAACACTGATACTCTATTCTGTGTCCAGTAATCAGCACTGATACTGAGCTCTGTATCCTGTAAACAGCACTGATACTCATTTCGCTGTCCAGTAAAAAACATTGATATATGGCTCTGTGACGAGTAAACAACACTATACTCAGCCCCGTGTCCAGTAAACAACACTGATACTCAGCTCTGTGACTAGTGAAAAACACTGATACTCAGCTCTGTGACCAGTAAACAACACTGATACTCAGCTCTGTGACTAATAAACAGCACTGTTACTCAGCTCTGTGACCAGTAAACAAAACTGATACTCAGCTCTCTGTCCAGTAAACTCACTGATACTCAGTTCTGTGACCAGTAAAAAGCACTGATACTCAGCTCTGCGACCAGTAAACAACAAGTGAACAACACTGATACTCAGCTCTGTGACCAGTAAAAAGCCCTGATTCTCAGCTCTGTGATAAGTAAACAGCACTGATTCTCAGCTCTGCGACCAGTAAACTACCAGTAAACAACACTGATATTCAGCTCTGAGACTAGTAAACAGCACTGATACTCAGTTCTGTGACCAGTAAACAGTACTGATATTCAGCTCTGTGTCCAGTAAACAGCACTGATACTCAGCTCTTTGACCAGTAAACAACACTGATATTCAGCTCTGTGACTAGTAAAGAGCACTGATACTCAGCTCTGTGTCCAGTAAACACCACTGATACTCACCTCTGTGCCCAGCAAACAACACTGATACTCAGTTCGGTACCGAGTAAACAACATTGTTACTCTGCCCCGTGAGCATTAAACAACATTGATACTCTGCCTGTGACCAGTAAACAACACTGATACTCTATTCTGTGTCCAGTAATCAGCACTGATACTGAGCTCTGTATCCTGTAAACAGCACTGATACTCAGTTTGTTGTCCAGTAAACAACATTGATATGCGGCTCTGTGACGAGTAAACAACACTGATACTCAGCCCCGTGTCCAGTAAACAACACTGATACTCAGCTCTGTGACCAGTGAAAAACACTGATACTCAGCTCTGTGACCAGTAAACATTACTGATATTCAGCTCTGTGTCCAGTAAACAACACTGATACTCAGTTCTGTGACCTGTTATCAACACTGATACTCAGCTCTGTTTACAGTAATCAGCACTGATACTGAGCTCTGTATCCTGTAAACAGCACTGATACTCAGTTCGTTGTCCAGTAAAGAACATTGATATGCGGCTCTGTGACGAGTAAACAACACTGAAACTCAGCCCCGTGTCCAGGAAACAACACTGATACTCAGCTCTGTGACCAGTGAAAAACACTGATACTCAGCTCTGTGACCAGTAAACATTACTGATATTCAGCTCTGTGTCCAGTAAACAACACTAATACTCAGTTCTGTGACCAGTAACACACTGATATTCAGTTCTGTGAGCAGTAAACAACACTGATTTTCAGCTCACTGACTACTATGCAGCACTGATACTCAGCTCTGTGTCCAGTAAACAGCACTGATACTCAGCTCTGTGACCTGTAAACAGCTCTGATACTCAGCTATGTGACCAGTAAACAGCACTGATACTCAGCTCTGTGACCAGTAAACAGTACTGATACTCAGCTCTGTGACTTGTAAACAGCATTGATACTCAGCTCTGTGTCCAGTAAACACTACTGATACTCACATCTGTGTCCAGTAAACAACACTGATACTCAGTTCGGTACCGAGTAAACAACATTGTTACTCTGCCCTGTGAGTAGTAAACAACATTGATACTCTGCCCTGTAACCAGTAAACAACACTGATACTCTATTCTGTGTCCAGTAATCAGCACTGATACTGAGCTCTGTATCCTGTAAACAGCACTGATACTCAGTTCGTTGTCCAGTAAAAAACATTGATATATGGCTCTGTGACGAGTAAACAACACTATACTCAGCCCCGTGTCCAGTAAACAACACTGATACTCAGCTCTGAGACTAGTGAAAAACACTGATACTCAGCTCTGTGACCAGTAAACAACATGATACTCAGCTCTGTGACTAATAAACAGCACTGTTACTCTGCTCTGTGACCAGTAAACAAAACTGATTCTCAGCTCTCTGTCCAGTAAACAGCGCTGATACTCAGCTCTGTGACTCGTAAACAGCACTGATACTCAGCTCTGTGTCCAGTAAACACCACTGATACTCACCTCTGTGCCAAGTAAACAACACTGATACTCAGTTCGGTACCGAGTAAACAACATTGTTACTCTGCCCCGTGAGCTTTAAACAATATTGATAATCTGCCTGTGAACAGTAAACAACACTGATACTCTATTCTGTGTCCAGTAATCAGCACTGATACTGAGCTCTGTATCCTGTAAACAGCACTGATACTCAGTTTGTTGTCCAGTAAACAACATTGATATGCGGCTCTGTGTCAAGTAAACAACACTGATACTCAGCCCCGTGTCCAGTAAACAACACTGATACTCAGCTCTGTGACCAGTAAACATTACTGATATTCAGCTCTGTGTCCAGTGAACAACACTGATACTCAGTTCTGTGACGGGTAAACAACACTGATACTCAGCTCTGTTTCCAGTAATCGGCACTAATACTGAGCTCTGTGTCCTGTAAACAGCACTGATACTCGGTTGTGTGACCAGTAAACCACACTGATACTCAGTTCTGTGACCAGTAAACTCACTGATACTCAGTTCTTTGACCTGTAAACAACGCTGTTACTGAGCTCTGTGTCCTGTAATCAGCTCTGATACTGAGCTCTGTGTCCTGTAAACAGCACTGATACTCGATTGTGTGACCAGTAAACCACACTGATACTCAGTTCTGTGACCAGTAAACTCACTGATACACAGTTCTGTGACCAGTAAACACACTGATACTCAGCTCTGTGAACAGCAAACAGACCTGATACTCAGCTCTGTGACCTGTAAACAGCTCTGATACTCAGTCTGTGACTAGTAAAAAGCACTGATACTCAGTTCTGTGACCCGAAAAAAGCACTGATACTCACCTCTGTGACGAGTAAACAGGACTGATACTCAGGTCTGCGACCAGTAAACACACTGATATTCAGCTCTGTGACCAGTAAACAACACTGATATTCAGCTTTGTGACTAGTAAACAGCACTGATACTCAGCTCTGTGCCCAGTAACACCACTGATACTCGCCTCTGTGCCCAGTAAACAACACTGATACTCAGTTCCTGTACCGAGTAAACAACATGGTTACTCTGCCCTGTGAGTAGTAAACAACATTGATACTCTGCCCTGTGACCAGTAAACAACCCTGATACTCAGTTCTGTGACCTGTAAACAATACTGATACTCAGCTCTGTTTCCAGTAATCAGCACTGATACTGAGCACTGTGTACTGTAAACAGCACTGATACTCGGTTGTGTGACCAGTAAATAACACTGATACTCAGTTCTCTGACCTGTAACACACTGATACTCAGTTCTGTGAGCAGTAAACAACACTGATTTTCAGCTCACTGACTACTATGCAGCACTGATACTCAGCTCTGTGTCCAGTAAACAGCACTGATACTCAGCTCTGTGACCTGTAAACAGCTCTGATACTCACCTATGTGACCAGTAAACAGCACTGTTACTCAGATCTGTGACTTGTAAACAGCACTGATACTCAGCTCTGTGTCCAGTAAACACTACTGATACTCACCTCTGTGTCCAGTAAACAACACTGATACTCAGTTCGGTACCGAGTAAACAACATTGTTACTCTGCCCTGTGAGTAGTAAACAACAATGATACTCTGCCCTGTAACCAGTAAACAACACTGATACTCTATTCTGTGCCCAGTAATCACCACTGATACTGAGCTCTGTATCCTGTAAACAGCACTGATACTCAGTTCGTTGTCCAGTAAAATACATTGATATACGGCTCTGTGACGAGTAAACAACACTGATACTCAGCCCCGTGTCCAGTAAACAACACTGATACTCAGCTCCGTGACTAGTGAAAAACACTGATACTCAGCTCTGTGACCAGTAAACAACACTGATACTCAGCTCTGTGTCTAATAAACAGCACTGTTACTCAGCTCTGTGTCCAGTAAACAAAACTGATACTCAGCTCTCTGTCCATTAAACAGCGCTGATACTCAGCTCTGTGACTCGTAAACAGCACTGATACTCAGCTCTGTGTCCAGTAAACAACACTGTTACTCACCTCTGTGCCCAGTAAAAAACACTGATACTCAGTTCTCTGACCTGTAACACACTGATACTCAGTTCTGTGAGCAGTAAACAACACTGATTTTCAGCTCACTGACTACTATGCAGCACTGATACTCAGCTCTGTGTCCAGTAAACAGCACTGATACTCAGCTCTGTGACCTGTAAACAGCTCTGATACCCACCTATGTGACCAGTAAACAGCACTGTTACTCAGATCTGTGACTTGTAAACAGCACTGATACTCAGCTCTGTGTCCAGTAAACACTACTGATACTCACCTCTGTGTCCAGTAAACAACACTGATACTCAGTTCGGTACCGAGTAAACAACATTGTTACTCTGCCCTGTGAGTAGTAAACAACAATGATACTCTGCCCTGTAACCAGTAAACAACACTGATACTCTATTCTGTGTCCAGTAATCACCACTGATACTGAGCTCTGTATCCTGTAAACAGCACTGATACTCAGTTCGTTGTCCAGTAAAATACATTGATATACGGCTCTGTGACGAGTAAACAACACTGATACTCAGCCCCGTGTCCAGTAAACAACACTGATACTCAGCTCCGTGACTAGTGAAAAACACTGATACTCAGCTCTGTGACCAGTAAACAACACTGATACTCAGCTCTGTGTCTAATAAACAGCACTGTTACTCAGCTCTGTGACCAGTAAACAAAACTGATACTCAGCTCTCTGTCCATTAAACAGCGCTGATACTCAGCTCTGTGACTCGTAAACAGCACTGATACTCAGCTCTGTGTCCAGTAAACAACACTGTTACTCACCTCTGTGCCCAGTAAAAAACACTGATACTCAGTTCAGTACCACGTAAACAACACTGTTACTCTATTCTGTGTCCAGTAATCAGCACTGATACTGAGCTCTGTATCCTGTAAACAGCACTGATACTCAGTTCGTTGTCCAGTAAAAAACACTGATACTCAGCTCTGTGACCAGTAAACATTACTGATATTCAGCTCTGTGTCCAGTAAACAACACTGATACTCAGTTCTGTGACCAGTGAAAAACACTGATACTCAGCTCTGTGACCAGTAAACATTACTGATATTCAGCTCTGTGTCCAGTAAACAACACTGATACTCAGTTCTGTGACCTGTAACGCACTGATATTCAGTTCTGTGAGCAGTAAACAACACTGATTTTCAGCTCACTGACTACTATGCAGCACTGATACTCAGCTCTGTGTCCAGTAAACAGCACTGATACTCAGCTCTGTGACCTGTAAACAGCTCCGATACTCAGCTATGTGACCAGTAAACAGCACTGTTACTCAGCTCTGTGACCAGTAAACAGTACTGATACTCAGCTCTGTGACTTGTAAACAGCACTGATACTCAGCTCTGTGTCCAGTAAACACTACTGATACTCACCTCTGTGTCCAGTAAACAACACTGATACTCAGTTCAGTTCCGAGTAAACAACATTGTTACTCTGCCCTGTGAGTACTAAACAACATTGATACTCTGCCCTGTAACCAGTAAACAACATTGATACTCTATTCTGTGTCCAGTAATCAGCACTGATACTGAGCTCTGTATCCTGTAAACAGCACTGATACTCAGTTCGCTGTCCAGTAAAAAACATTGATATATGGCTCTGTGACGAGTAAACAACACTATACTCAGCCCCGTGTCCAGTAAACAACACTGATACTCAGCTCTGTGACTAGTGAAAAACACTGATACTCAGCTCTGTGACCAGTAAACAACACTGATACTCAGCTCTGTGACTAATAAACAGCACTGTTACTCAGCTCTGTGACCAGTAAACAAAACTGATACTCAGCTCTCTGTCCAGTAAACAGCGCTGATACTCAGCTCTGTGACTCGTAAACAGCACTGATACTCAGCTCTGTGTCCAGTAAACTCACTGATTCTCAGTTCTGTGACCAGTAAAAAGCACTGATACTCAGCTCTGCGACCAGTAAACAACAAGTGAACAACACTGATACTCAGCTCTGTGACCAGTAAAAAGCCCTTATTCTCAGCTCTGTGATGAGTAAACAGCACTGATTCTCAGCTCTGCGACCAGTAAACAACAAGTGAACAAAACTGATACTCAGCTCTGAGACTAGTCAACAGCACTGATACTCAGTTCTGTGACCAGTAAACAGTACTGAAATTCAGCTCTGTGTCCAGTAAACAGAACTGATACTCTGCTCTTTGACCAGTAAACAACACTGATATTCAGCTCTGTGACTAGTAAACAGCACTGATACTCAGCTCTGTGTCCAGTAAACACCACTGATACTCACCTCTGTGCCAAGTAAACAACACTGATTCTCAGTTCGGTACCGAGTAAACAACATTGTTACTCTGCCCCGTGAGCATTAAACAACATTGATAATCTGCCTGTGAACAGTAAACAACACTGATACTCTATTCTGTGTCCAGTAATCAGCACTGATTCTGAGCTCTGTATCCTGTAAACAGCACTGATACTCAGTTTGTTGTCCAGTAAACAACATTGATATGCGGCTCTGTGACAAGTAAACAACACTGATACTCAGCCCCGTGTCCAGTAAACAACACTGATACTCAGCTCTGTGACCAGTAAACATTACTGATATTCAGCTCTGTGTCCAGTGAACAACACTGATACTCAGTTCTGTGACCTGTAAACAACACTGATACTCAGCTCTGTTTCCAGTAATCGGCACTAATACTGAGCTCTGTGTCCTGTAAACAGCACTGATACTCGGTTGTGTGACCAGTAAACCACACTGATACTCAGTTCTGTGACCAGTAAACTCACTGATACTCAGTTCTGTGACCTGTAAACAACGCTGTTACTGAGCTCTGTGTCCTGTAATCAGCTCTGATACTGAGCTCTGTGTCCTGTAAACAGCACTGATACTCGGTTGTGTGACCAGTAAACCACACTGATACTCAGTTCTGTGACCAGTAAACTCACTGATACACAGTTCTGTGACCAGTAAACACACTGATACTCAGCTCTGTGAACAGCAAACAGACCTGATACTCAGCTCTTTGACCTGTAAACAGCTCTGATACTCAGTCTGTGACTAGTAAAAAGCACTGATACTCAGTTCTGTGACCAGAAAAAAGCACTGATACTCACCTCTGTGACGAGTAAACAGGACTGATACTCAGGTCTACGACCAGTGAACACACTGATATTCAGCTCTGTGACCAGTAAACAACACTGATATTCAGCTTTGTGACTAGTAAACAGCACTGATACTCAGCTCTGTGTCCAGTAACACCACTGATACTCGCCTCTGTGCCCAGTAAACAACACTGATACTCAGTTCGTGTACCGAGTAAACATCATGGTTACTCTGCCCTGTGAGTAGTAAACAACATTGATACTCTGCCCTATGACCAGTAAACAACCCTGATACTCAGTTCTGTGACCTGTAAACAATACTGATAGCTCTGTTTCCAGTAATCAGCACTGATACTGAGCTCTGTGTACTATAAACAGCACTGATACTCGGTTGTGTGACCAGTAAATCACACTGATACTCAGTTCTGTGACCTGTAACACACTGATACTCAGTTCTGTGAGCAGTAAACAACACTGATTTTCAGCTCACTGACTACTATGCAGCACTGATACTCAGCTCTGTGTCCAGTAAACAGCACTGATACTCAGCTATGTGACCAGTAAACAGCACTGTTACTCAGCTCTGTGACCAGTAAACAGTACTGATACTCAGCTCTGTGACTTGTAAACAGCACTGATACTCACCTCTGTGTCCAGTAAACAACACTGATACTCAGTTCGGTACCGAGTAAACAACATTGTTACTCTGCCCTGTGAGTAGTAAACAACATTGATACTCTGCCCTGTAACCAGTAAACAACACTGATACTCTATTCTGTGTCCAGTAATCAGCACTGATACTGAGCTCTGTATCCTGTAAACAGCACTGATACTCAGTTCGTTGTCCAGTAAAAAACATTGATATACGGCTCTGTGACGAGTAAACAACACTGATACTCAGCCCCGTGTCCTGTAAACAATACTGATACTCAGCTCTGTGACTAGTGAAAAACACTGATACTCAGCTCTGTGACCAGTAAACAACACTGATACTCAGCTCTGTGACTAATAAACAGCACTGTTACTCAGCTCTGTGACCAGTAAACAAAACTGATACTCAGCTCTCTGTCCATTAAACAGCGCTGATACTCAGCTCTGTGACTCGTAAACAGCACTGATACTCAGCTCTGTGTCCAGTAAACAACACTGTTACTCACCTCTGTGCCCAGTAAAAAACACTGATACTCAGTTCGGTACCACGTAAACAACACTGTTACTCTATTCTGTGTCCAGTAATCAGCACTGATACTGAGCTCTGTATCCTGTAAACAGCACTGATACTCAGTTCGTTGTCCAGTAAAAAACATTGATATACGGCTCTGTGACGAGTAAACAACACTGATGCTCAGCCCCATGTCCAGTAAACAACACTGATACTCAGCTCTGTGACCAGTGAAAAACACTGATACTCAGCTCTGTGACCAGTAAACATTACTGATATTCAGCTCTGTGTCCAGTAAACAACACTGATACTCAGCTCTGTGTCCAGTAAACAGCACTGATACTCAGCTCTGTGTCCAGTAAACAACACTGATACTCAGTTCTGTAACCAGCAAAATCACTGATACACAGTTCTTTGACCAGTCAGCACACTGATACTCAGCTCTGTGAACAGCAAACAGCCCTGATACTCAGCTCTGTGACCTGTAAACAGCTCTGATACTCAGTCTGTGACTAGTAAACAGCACTGATACTCAGTTCTGTGACCAGTAAAAAGCACTGATACTCACCTCTGTGACGAGTAAACAGGACTGATACTCAGGTCTGCGACCAGTAAACCCACTGATATTCAGCTCTGTGACCAGTAAACACACTGATACTCAGCTCTGTGTCCAGTAAACAGAACTGATACGGAGCTACGTGACCAGTAATCAGCCCTGATACTCCACTCTGTAACCAGTAAACAGCACTGATACTCAGCTCTGTGACCTGTAAACAGCTCTGATACTCAGCTATGTGACCAGTAAACAGCACTGATACTCAGCTCTGTGACCAGTAAACAACACTGATACTCAGCTCTGTGACTGATAAACCGCACTGTTACTCAGCTCTGTGACCAGTAAACAACACTGATACTCAGTTCTGTGTCCTGTAAACAGCACTGATACTCAGTTCTATGACCAGTAATCAGCACTGATACTCAGTTCTGTAACCAGTATACAATACTGATACTCAGTTCGGTACCGCGTAAACAACACTGCTACTCTGCCCTGTGACGAGTAAACAACATTGATAATCTGCCCTGTGAACAGTAAACAACACTGATACTCTCTTCTGTGTCCAGTAATCAGCCCTGATACTCAGTTGTGTGACCATTAAACCACACAGATACTCAGTTCTTTGGCCAATAAACACACTGATACTCAGTTCTGTGACCAGTAATCAGCACTGATATTCAGCTCTGTGACTAGTACGCAACACTGATACTCAGCTCTGTGATCAGTAAACAATACTGATATTCAGCTCGGTGTCCAGTAAATAACACTGATACTCAGTTCTGTGACCTGTAAACAACACTGATACTGAGCTCTGTGTCCTGTAATCAGCTCTGATACTGAACTCTGTGTCCTGTAAACAGCACTGATACTCGGTTGTGTGACCAGTAAACCACACTGATATTCAGCTCTGTGACTAATACGCAGCACTGATATTCAGTTCTGTGACCAGTAAACAGCACTGATATTCAGCTCTGTGACTAATACGCAGCACTGATACACAGCTCTGTGTCCAGTAAACTCACTGATACTCAATTCTGTGACCAGTAAAAAGCACTGATACTCAGCTCTGTGACGAGTAAACAGCACTGATACTCAGCTCTGCGACCAGTAAACAACAAGTGAACAACACCGATACTCAGCTCTGTGACCAGTAAAAAGCACTGATACTCAGCTCTGTGATGAGTAAACAGCACTGATTCTCAGCTCTGCGACCAGTAAACAACAAGTCAACAAAACTGATACTCAGCTCTGTGACCAGAAAACAGCACAGATACTCAGCTCTGCGACCAGTAAACTACCAGTAAACAACACTGATATTCAGCTCTGAGACTAGTAAACAGCACTGATACTCAGTTCTGTGACCAGTAAACAGTACTGATATTCAGCTCTGTGTCCAGTAAACAGCACTGATACTCAGCTCTTTGACCAGTAAACAACACTGATATTCAGCTCTGTGACTAGTATGCAGCACTGATACTCAGCTCTGTGTCCAGTAAACACCACTGATACTCACCTCTGTGCCCAGTAAACAACACTGATACTCAGTTCGGTACCGAGTAAACAACATTGTTACTCTGCCCCGTGAGCATTAAACAACATTGATAATCTGCCTGTGACCAGTAAACAACACTGATACTCTATTCTGTGTCCAGTAATCAGCACTGATACTGAGCTCTGTATCCTGTAAACAGCACTGATACTCAGTTTGTTGTCCAGTAAACAACATTGATATGCGGCTCTGTGACGAGTAAACAACACTGATACTCAGCCCCGTGTACAGTAAACAACACTGATACTCAGCTCTGTGACCAGTGAAAAACACTGATACTCAGCTCTGTGACCAGTAAACATTACTGATATTCAGCTCTGTGTCCAGTAAACAACACTGATACTCAGTTCTGTGACCTGTAAACAACACTGATACTCAGCTCTGTTTACAGTAATCAGCACTGATACTGAGCTCTGTATCCTGTAAACAGCACTGATACTCAGTTCGTTGTCCAGTAAACAACATTGATATGCGGCTCTGTGACGAGTAAACAACACTGATACTCAGCCCCGTGTCCAGTAAACAACACTGATACTCAGCTCTGTGACCAGTGAAAAAAACTGATGCTCAGCTCTGTGACCAGTAAACATTACTGATATTCAGCTCTGTGTCCAGTAAACAACACTGATACTCAGTTCTGTGACCTGTAACACACTGATATTCAGTTCTGTGAGCAGTAAACAACACTGATTTTCAGCTCTCTGACTAGTATACAGCACTGATACTCAGCTCTGTGTCCAGTAAACAGCACTGATACTCAGTTCTGTGACCAGTAAACACACTGACACTCAGCTCTGTGAACAGTAAACAGCCCTGACACTCAGCACTGTGATTAGTAAACAGCACTGATACTCAGCTCTGTGACCAGTAAACACACTGATACTCAGTTCAGTGACCAGTAAAAAGCACTGATACTCAGGTTTGCGACCAGTAA
This sequence comes from Mobula birostris, assembly GCF_030028105.1. Lineage (NCBI taxonomy): Eukaryota > Metazoa > Chordata > Chondrichthyes > Myliobatiformes > Myliobatidae > Mobula > Mobula birostris. The sequence continues at coordinate 89,335,842 of NC_092376.1, read as the reverse complement.
ACACACTGACATTCAGCTCTGTGACCAGTAAACAGCACTGATACGGAGCTATGTGTCCAGTAATCAGCTCTGATCACACTGTGACCAGAAAACAGCACTGATACTCAGCTCTGTGACCTGTAAACAGCTCTGATACTCAGCTATGTGACCAGTAAACAGTACTGATACTCAGATCTGTGACCAGTAAACAACACTGATACTCAGCTCTGTGACTAATAAACAACACTGAAACTCAGCTCTGTGACCAGTAAACAACACTGATACTCAGCTCTGTGACCAGTAATCAGCACTGATTCTCAGCTCCGAGTTCAGTAAAAAGCACTGATACTCAGCTCTGTGACTAGTAAACACCACTGATACTCACCTCTGTGCCCAGTAAACAACACTGATACTCAGTTCGGTACCGAGTAAACAACACTGTTACTCTGCCCTGTGACCAGTAAACAACATTGATCATCTGCCCTGTGACCAGTAAACAACACTGATACTCTATTCTGTGTCCAGTAATCAGCACTGATACTGAGCTCTGTAACCAGTAAACAACACTGATACTCAGTTCATTGTCCAGTAAACAACATTGATATACGGCTCTGTGATGAGTAAACAACACTGATACTCAGCCCCGTGTCCAGTAAACAACACTGATACTCAGCTCTGTGACCAGTGAAAAACACTGATACTCAGCTCTGTGACCAGTAAACAGTACTGATATTCAGCTCTGTGTCCAGTAAACAACACTGATACTCAGTTCTGTGACCTGTAAACAACACTGATACTGAGCTCTGTGTCCAGTAATCAGCTCTGATACTCAGCTCTGTGTCCCGTAAACAGCACTGATACTCGGTTGTGTGACCAGTAAACCACACTGATAGTCAGTTCTGTGACCTATAAACACACTGATACTCAGTTCTGTGAGCAGTAAACAACACTGATATTCAACTCTGTGACTAGTATGCAGCACTGTTACTCAGCTCTGTGTCCAGTAAGCAAGACTGATACTCAGTTCTGTGAACAGTAAACACACTGATATTCAGTTCTGTGACCAGTAAAAAGCCCTGATACTCAGCTCTGTGATGAGTAAACAGCACTGATACTCAGCTCTGCGACCAGTAAACAACAAGTGAACAACACTGATACTCAGATCTGTGACCAGTAAACAGCACTGATACTCAGCTCTGCGACTAGTAAACAACCAGTAAACAACACTGATATTCAGCTCTGTGACTAGTAAACAGCACTGATACTCAGTTCTGTGACCAGTAAACACACTGATACTCAGCTCTGTGAACAGTAAACAGCCCTGATACTCAGCTCTGTGACCTGTAAACAGCTCTGATAGTCAGCCCTGTGACCAGTAAACACACTGATACTCAGTTCTGTGACCAGTAAAAAGCACCGGTACTCACCTCTGTGACGAGTAAACAGCACTGATACTCAGGTCTGCGACCAGTAAACAGCACTGATACGGAGCTATGTGCCCAGTAATCAGCCCTGATACTCCACTCTGTGACCAGTAAACAACACTGATATTCAGCTCTGTATTTAGTAAACAGCACTGATACTCAGCTCTGTGTCCACTAAACAGCACTGATACTCACCTCTGTGCCCAGTAAACAACACTGATACTCACTTCGGTACTGAGTAAACAACATTGTTACTCTGCCCTGCGACCAGTAAACAACATTGATACTCTGCCCTGTGACCAGTAAACACCACTGATACTCACCTCTGTGCCCAGTAAACAACACTGATACTCAGTTCGGTACCGAGTAAACAACATTGTTTCTCTGCCCTGTGACCAGTAAACAACATTGATACTCTGCCCTGTGACCAGTAAACAACAGTGATACTCTATTCTGTGTCCAGTAATCAGCACTGATACTGAGCTCTGTGTCCTGTAAACAGCACTGATACTCAGTTGTGTGACCATTAAACCATACTGATACTCAGTTCGTTGACCTATAAATACACTGATACTCAGTTCTGTGACCAGTAATCAGCACTGATACTCATATCTGTGACCAGTAAACAGCACTGATACTCAGCTCTTTGACCTGTAAACAGCTCTGATACTCATCTCTGTGACCAGTAAACAGCACTGATACTCAGCTCTGTGACCAGTAAACAACACTGATGCTCAGTTCTGTGACCATTTAACAACACTGATACTCAGCTCTTTGACCAGTAAACAGCACTGATACTCAGCTCTGCGACCAGTAAACCACCATAAACAACACTGATATTCAGCGCTTTGACTAGTAAACAGCACTGATGCTCAGTTCTGTGATCAGTAAACAGCCCTGATACTCAGCTCTGTGACCAGTAAACAGCACTGATACTCAGCTCTGTGACCTGTAAACAGCACTGATACTCAGCTCTTACCAGTTAACAACACTGATACTCAGCTCTGTGATCAGTAAACACCACTGATACTGAGTTTGGCGTCCAGTAAACATCACTAATGCTCAGTTCGGTTTCCAGTAAACAACACTGATACTCAGCTCTATGACCAGCAAACAGCACTGAGACTCAGTGAATGAATATTCTCATGGGAGTGAAATGATTAAGAAATCTGGAAATATCAATAAAATGTGTGGCTCCTCCACTACTTCAGATCTATGCACAGTTGAAACTATATCTATAAATTTTCTGATGACTCAGTAATTGTTGGCTGTGTGGTGTCATAGAACTTTGTCGTCAATGTCAGTCAGACCGATGAATTGATTGTGCACCTCAGGGAGTGGAAGTGTAGGGAACGCACACCAATCCTCATTAAGTGATCAGCAGTGGAACGGGTGAATAGTTTCAAGTTCCTGGGAGTCAACGTGTCTGAGTTTCCATCCTCGGCCAGACATATTGATGCCATTACAAAGAAGGCATGACAGAAGCTATATTTCATTTGGAGTTTGAGGCGACCTGATTTGTCAACAAAGACTGTTGCATATTTCCGCAGATATACCATGGATAGCATTCTAACTGGGTGCATTAACATTCGATATGGAGGCAGCACTGCACAGGATCAGAAAAAGCTGCAGAAAGTTGTAAACACAGTCAGCTCCATCATGGACATTCACCTCACTGGTACTGAGGACATCTTCAAAGGGTGATACCTCATAAAGGTAACATCCATTATTAAATACCCAAGACAGCCAAGACAAGCAACACACACAAAAAATGCTGGTGAACGCAGCAGGCCAGGCAGCATCTATAGGAAGAGGTACAGTCGATGTTTCAGGATGAGACCCTTCGTCAGGACCTCCTGACAATGTGTCTCAGCCCGAAACACCGACTGTACCTCTTCCCATAGATGCTGCCTGGCCTGCTGCGTTCACTAGCATTTTTTGTGTGTGTTACTTGAATTTCCAGCATCTGCAGATTTCCTTGTGTTTGCATCAGCCAAGACAAGCCCACTTCTCATTGGTGCCAACAAGGAGGGGATACAGGAGCCTGAAGACGCACACTCAGTGTTTCAGGACCTGCTTGTTCCACTCCACCATCAGATTTCGGAACAGGCAATGAACCCTGATACCATCTCACTTTTCTCCTTCTCTTTTTGCACTACTTATTTAATATATGTTTTAATATATTTCTTATTGCAATTTTTAGATTTTTTAAAATGATTATATACTGCAATGTTCTGCGGCCGCAAAACAACAAATTTCATCACATATGCCATTAATAACGATGCCATTAATTGGGGGCAGCACAGGTACTTAGTGGCTTCATTGTACCGGCGTTCAATGCCCGACACTGCCTGTAAGGAGTTTTTAAGTTCTCCCAGTGAATCTGTGGGGTTTCTCAGGGTGCTCCATTTGCTTTCAAGTTACAAAAACGTACTGGCTGGTGAGCTAAGTGGTCATTGTAAGTGTCCTGTGATTAGGTTAGCATTAAATTGGGGGATTGCTGGGAGGTACAGCTCGAAGGGCTAGAAGGGCCTATTCTGCTCTGTACCTCATTAAAAATACTTTTTTTAAAAACCTGAATCTGGTCTTGAATCTGAGCTTTATGTAAATGAATGCTTCATTTATTAAAATATGCAATCTGTGAATTACTAATAATAATTTATCTCAATTTTCTTTCTGGGCCTGTTTCTCCACCAGGTCCAAGCATTAGTCCATTTCTGCACTGTGATGCTTTTGATGGTTATTTCAGGAGACGTTTCACCCATAAGGAAGAGAAGAGTAATGTATACAAGGCTGAATCAACGCCCAAGTAGTAAAATAGAGAAGTATTTAGGAAACACACTGAAATAAGTTCCATATTAAGGAAAAATATGTGCAATAGAGGGAACTTATGTGGCATGTGATTCAACACTCCAATAATATGATTCCCTACGAAGATTGAGAAAGAGTAAAACAATAACAAACTTTTTATTATTCTTTCAGTAACTGCAAACAAGCTTTCATAGGCTTTCAGATGTCTATAAATAGGATTGTTTGTTCAAATCTCATTCTCGATAGGTTTGAGGACCAGGCTTGAATTAGTGCTTTTTTATGTCTGGTTTAACTTAAAATGTTATTGATAATGAAATATTGATTGAAAAATGCTGCATGTGATATTAGCTGATTAAAATCTAATTTATATCCTTAACTACAATGAAAAAGAAATCATTAAGTATATTACAACCCAATTGTGGGCAGTTTAATCTTAAATGATTAACCAAATGCAGAAGTACTAATACACAGATATATGAACGATTGATATCAGGAAAGCTTTGGAGACATAATTTATTTTTGGAAAATTCACAGCAGTCTGGGAAGTCTTCAAAGCATGGCTTAATTTGACATTGCAATTTGTAGGTAACATCTATCAGATAAGATGTAAAATCAAGGCGTTTTTCTTCTTTTTTGTGTTTGTCAGATCTGACCATGATCCGATAGTCTTCTTAGAATAATACTGTATCTTTGCAACTTTGGCACCTACCAGGAGGATCTCAATTTAACTTCCCATCTGAAAGCTAGCATCTTTAACAGTGCAAGACATCTTCAGTGCTGGTAGGGCACTACAGCACCAACCCTTTGGCTCATCCAGTCTGTGCCAGTCTGGTAACCTGCCTAGTCTATATTATCAGCACTTACACCTCTATCATCCATGTATCTATCCAAACATCTATTAAATGTGACAATTAAACTCACATGTATCACCGTTTTGGCAGCTCACTCTATGCTCACATCACTCTCTGAATGAAGAAGTTTTACCATTTACCCTAAAGCTATGACCTGGTACTAGAGTCTCAGACTGGATTGTTTAGGCTTTTCAGGATTTTGAGAAACTTCAGCATTTCAGTCAAAGTAAATATTCTTCAAGATCTGACTTGGTGTGATTTATTCTTTGTAATTAATTCTATTGACGCTCTGGCCAGACATGGTCCTGTGGTCCACAACAGCCAAGCTGGCATATGTTGTGGAATCGACAGTACCATGGGAAGATGGTGTCGAAGAAGCTTATGAGAGGAAAAAGTCCAAGTACTCTGAACTGGTAACTGAAGATGCCCCCAGAATGGCTGGAAGACCAAGATTTTCCCTGTAGAAGTGGGATGCAGGGGATTTGTTGCTACATCTACGACCAGTCTATTGAGGAAGATGGGGGTGAGGAGTCACTCCCTCCAACAAG